>NC_089818.1:7254935-7282435 GCF_029633855.1 Hoplias malabaricus
CAAGACTCAACTAGGAAACAGTGCTATAAAGCTTTCTGAATCCACAGAGACTCAAAAAAATAAACTATCTATTACCACAGAGAGGAATTGAAACTCAAAAGATACACCCATCTAGAACATATCTAGAACCACGGCTCGCAAGATAGAGACCCCAGAGATGCGAAAATTTGAACTATCTAGAACCACCGTGAGGAACCAAGACTCACCAGATATACCGTGTTTCCCCGAAAGTAAGACAGTGTCTTATATTCTTTTTACCCCCGAAAGTCCCACTATGTCTTACTTTCGGGTATGTCTTATATTGGTAAAAAATGTCGATTTTTGTTTTAACCATAAAATTAACATTTATTAACAACCTGAACAGTATGGTATTCACCATAAAACAGTTTTATAAAAGCAAGTGCCAAGAATGTCTTGTTACAACCGTATCATGACGGTATTTCAGTGTATAACATGTAAAACAATGAAAAACGGTAAGAACGAACAGTCTGAATATGTTATACTGGAAGATGAAACAGATTTATTCCATGACAACTATGGCCATGCCAATCAGAGCGGCCACCAGCGGCTGCACATGAGGGCACTGAGGCTGCGTGTTGGACCACGGACAACATTACTGCTGCTCCCGCGGCCGCCACATCCCTCCGCTCATTCCGCTCCAGATCCGTCCGCATCCCGCAGTTAATGCAGCAAAAGGTACCGGTACTATGGCTTATATTTTTCCAACGTACAGTTTACTATGTCTTACTTTCGGGGTACGTCTTACATTAGCCGACCCCCCTAAAACCCACACTGCGTCTTACTATCGGGGGTGTCTTACTATCGGGGAAACACGGTAGCTTTCTGGAACTGCTGAAAGGCAGCAAGGCTAAAGAAATACACCTATCTAGAACCACTGAGAGGAACCAATATTCACAAGGTAAAACTATCTAGTCCCCTGAGAGGATCCAAGAATCGTTGGAAGAACCCAAGCACATATGGTCTACAGCACAGGTCCAAACAATAACAAGCAGAAGAGAGGAACTGTGGCTGAGTGGTGATGGATGGATGGTAAATACAGAGCAGTGAGTTCAGCACCAACCGGACACTGCTCAGAGGTGCTGAGACTGACCAGTGGGAAGCCAGCATGGCTGTAGGAACCCGGTTCTGCCCTGGAGAACTCAGAGCATTAAAAAAAATAACTCATAGTACTAAAAGACATGGGTGAAACACATCCACGAGATTAACATCAACAGTTCCGACCTAGAGTGACCTCTTAAACACCTCCAGGTTCTCAGCAGTGGTCCACACACCAAACCCGGACTTTACGAGGGAAACCAGGATCTAGAACAAGGTGCGAAGCCTGCAGCATGCCAGACTGTGGTTCTAGAGCGGCAGGGCTGCGGCGAGATGATTGCATCCACATGTTCGACTCCACCAGTCGGAGGAAATGACTGGACACGCATGGCTCCCAACACCATGCTTTCGCTTGTGATGTCACAAAGCACACATTTGCATATCAGTGCTCGGTACAGCGTTGTGGAACACACCAGAGCCTTTTTCACACAGCAGACGAGTTTGAGCGCTAACACTGTTCTCGTCTAACTGGCCTTCAACCAAGGGTTTCTATGTGAACAAGTGTAGCCAATCAGAGCATAGGTGTTTGCATAAACGCAGCCGGGAAGATAGTCGAAATTAATCGTGGTAAGGCTGGACGATACGGGCAACATTTATATCACGATATATTTCTTCAGATAATTCCGATATTGATATCAACTGCAGATATGAGCAGGAAACAAACATCTCGGCATCTCATATCGAGTCCCTGACCATCCCTGAACTGTGATTGCTTTTGAAAGCTTGATGATAGTGGAATCAGACCCATTTCAGCAGATAGGACACGTGTGGATGTGTGAATATCATTGATACATAGAAAAGACTGGATGCTGACATCTGCCCACTCTTCCTGTATGTGCACAGCTGCCTACAGTTACATATGGGACACAGTGAGTAAAGGAACATTGCAGACAGGATTTGATTGCATCCAGCCACTAATGCTGCATGGTAAGCTCCGTGAGGGGAGGCTTTACACCTCTCCAGCCAACGTTTGTCATTGAGCGTAATGATCACGTACAGCATTTCTCTTTGTAAACGGAAAAACCGCACTGAGCTGTGAGACAGTGCTGAGCTGCGGCTTTATGGAGGAGAGAATGGCAGGATGAATGCAGCAGTCTCTCTCTCTGTGTGTGTGGAAAAAAGGGGCGGGAAATGGACTAAAAGCTGGAAGAAAAATGTAACACCACAAGCTTCATATCACCAAGACTCTCCCTGATCCGAGAGGGGATGCCAAGGCGGAGTGACCTGGGAATCGTTCATGAAAATGGAGGTGAAGTTAAAGAGGGTCTGCGGTGGTCTCTTACCGCGGCGGTGGAGCTCCGCAGGGCGCTGGAGGCTGTGTGGCGGATCTCCGCGGCGCTGCCCGGCTTCAGCAGGTTTTTGGTGAATCTCCGGCTCGATTCCGCTGCCATTTCTTTCATGAGGAAGAAAAATACCTCGGTGTCCTCCTTAAAAAGAAAAATCCCCCTTAAAACGCGCGTGCAGGCGAAGTCTGTTCCAGACAGCGAGGAAAGCGCGCGCGCACTCCAGCAGCTCTCTCTCTCTCTCTCTCTCTCTCTCTCTCTCTCACCAGCTTCAAAGAGCAAGTCCACCCTCCTTTCAAAATTTCCTTGTTTGAGTGTCTCAAGTATGAACTTGAATTCAAAATGGTTTTCTTGATACATTCACAGGCCATTATTTCTGTAGAGTGGTGGTGATAGGAATCAGGAGTCACGAGGTCTGTAAAAAGAGTTAGCTATGTTTAATTACTCTCACCCTCCATCAGTGCACACTCTGGGTTGTTTTGTTCTTGTCGTGTATAATGATGTTGGTTGTAAATTGGTAGTACAGCTACTTAAAATGTATATAAAGATGTGCACACACAACATGAGGGGCCCGTATGTGTAGCCCAGACAGGTGGCAGCAAGTGACCTTGGGTTCAATGTTGGATCCTCATACGGAAGCCCCCCAGGGCCAGTGACTGGACCAGAGAGTGTTAAACGTAGGCCCGTATGAGTAGCCCACCTGAAAACACCAACTCTGAATTACTCTGGATCCATGGAGAGCCTGTGTAGAGAGAGTTACTGTGCCGCCCACATTTATCCAGCTATTACCTACCTTCCCAACCTCAGCCTAGGCCCATCTTGAACCCAGTGGAAACTCATGTTCCATTAAAGCTGTACCGACTAATATGCAGTGGCTTATGTTTTTTTTTAATAACATTGCTTTGAAAAAAAGATGGTTCGCCAGTCCTTCACAGGGCAACACACACACTCACACATTCACACCTACGGACATTTTTGAGTCGCCAATCCACCTACCGACGTGTGTTTTTGGACTGTGGGAGGAAACTAGAGCACCCGGAGGAAACCCACGCAGACACAGGGAGAACACACCACACTCCTCACAGACAGTCACCCGGAGGAAACCCACGCAGACACAGAGAGAACACACCACACTCCTCACAGACAGTCACCCGGAGGAAACCCACGCAGACACAGAGAGAACACACCACACTCCTCACAGACAGTCACCCGGAGGAAACCCACGCAGACACAGAGAGAACACACCACACTCCTCACAGACAGTCACCCGGAGGAAACCCACGCAGACACAGAGAGAACACACCACACTCTTCACAGACAGTCACCCGGAGGAAACCCACGCAGACACAGAGAGAACACACCACACTCTTCACAGACAGTCACCCGGAGGAAACCCACGCAGACACAGAGAGAACACACCACACTCCTCACAGACAGTCACCCGGAGGAAACCCACGCAGACACAGAGAGAACACACCACACTCCTCACAGACAGTCACCAGGAGGAAACCCACGCAGACACAGGGAGAAGACACCACACTCCTCACAGACAGTCACCCGGAGGAAACCCACGCAGACACAGGGAGAACACACGAACCCACAACCTCCAGGTCCCTAGAGCTGTGTGACTGGGACACTACCTGCTGCGCCACCGTGCTGCCCCAATTTGGAACAACACGTTCTATATCCACCTATATAGGAGAATGTCCTATATGGTTCATTATAGAACTGTTTTGTTGATGGTTCTGTGTAGCACACAAAAGGGTTCTTCTATTGTTATGAGTTCCAGCTTGTAAAGATAGCTTGTAAAGATATAAAGAATCCTACGCAACACATCCTCCATCAGTCGGAAGGACAGGTCCGTTACACAAATGGCTTAACCTAGAGCTTACGGGTCTAAATGGACCCATTTTCTTTAATCAAGAACCCCTGGAGAACCCTTCGTTTTTTAAGGACGTGTGCTTTAAAGATATATTTCTCAGATATTAGGCGCCTTATTAATAATCATCTCATGTTCTAGTGGCTATAATTAAAGGTACTGAATGGACACAGATGTCTGGTTCCTATCGCACCACTGAACAGTTCTGACTCTGTTTGTAAACATACATCACCATCCTTAAAAATACTGCACGGATTTTGGAAATCAGGTTGACTTGCCCTCTAACCTTACTACGAGCTGGGAGGCTGGGCTCTGCTCATTCAGTCGGAGCTGCTTTACCTTCTGCAGTCATTATACCACGTTATACTGGCATTATCACTTTTATTTATATAATTTCCAGCTCAGGGAGACCATTTTAATCACCCCCCGCCGGAAACCATACCCGCCAAGCCTGGGGATCTTGCTAAACCACAGCTCTGACCATGGAATTTATGTGTTTAATGGGGTACAGGTTTAGGGCTGTTGTAAATGGCCGCAGTGTGCAGTAGTTTACAGTTTCTGCTTCAGGAAACCGATCAATGCAGGGTACCGAGCTCCTCAGACACTCATCAGAATCCAGGAGGCTGCTGTGGAGTCAGCAGAAACTGAGCCTGCCCCCAAGGTTTCTGTGAAAAGTGGTGTAACGTCGCCCCCTGCTGGTTATTTTTTGTAAACTTACAGTCCAATCCTGATCCGTACCTTAAGCCGTAGGGCCCACTTTGAAGTGCACACTTTAAAGACTAAGGATAATAATCGGGATGTAAGTGTTCAAGGCCTAAGAAGATTTGCTCATTCATTTATTCATTCATTCGTTCATTCACACACTCACTTCTGAAGCCACTTCATCTTGGTCAATGGTGGAGGAGGGTCCACTACTTATTTAAACTCATGGGACCCATGGTGATAGACTGAAGAATTCAACATCATTTAATTAGCATTATAGAACAGCCATTACACTGACACCTTGTGGTCAGGCTCTATCAGAGATACTGCACTAAATCTATTTTTAAACATGGCTGCCCCTTTGTGACTAACCCACTATATGAAGCATAAACTGGTTCCATCCATCCACGGCATAATTATAGGAAGTGTTTGAGCCCATATGGAACAGCCAATCAGTAAATTGGGATATTAGCATGCAGTAGAGTTAAATTGTGAATGATGGATTAGGGCTGTTTTTGATCTTTGGGGGAAAAAATCACAAAAGGATAATGCATGGTATGGGTGCTTTAATGTAATTATTCAAATAAGTGAGAGGGGGTTCAAATCTAATTGGGAGCTGGCAGTAGGAAAGAGCAGTCAGTGGCAGTAGGAAAGAGTAGTCAGTGGCAGTAGGACAGAGCAGTCAGTGGCAGTAGGAAAGAGCAGTCAGTGGCAGCATGAAAGAGCAGTCAGTGGCAGCATGAAAGAGCAGTCAGTGGCAGCATGAAAGAGCAGTCAGTGGCAGCATGAAAGAGCAGTCAGTGGCAGCATGAAAGAGCAGTCAGTGGCAGTTGGAAAGAGCAGTCAGTGGCAGCAGGAAAGAGCAGTCAGTGGCAGCATGAAAGAGCAGTCAGTGGCAGCATGAAAGAGCAGTCAGTGGCAGTAGGAGAGAGCAGTTAGTGGCAGCAGGAGAGAGCAGTCAATGGCAGCAGGAGAGAGCAGTCAGTGGCAGTAGGAAAGAGTAGTCAGTGGCAGTAGGAGAGAGCAGTCAGTGGCAGCAGGAGAGAGCAGTCAATGGCAGTAGGAAAGAGCAGTCAGTGGCAGCATGAAAGAGCAGTCAGTGGCAGCATGAAAGAGCAGTCAGTGGCAGCAGGAAAGAGCAGTCAGTGGCAGTTGGAAAGAGCAGTCAGTGGCAGCAGGAAAGAGCAGTCAGTGGTAGTAGGAAAGAGCAGTCAGTGGCAGCAGGAAAGAGCAGTCAGTGGCAGCAGGAAAGAGCAGTCAGTGGCAGTTGGAAAGAGCAGTCAGTGGCAGCAGGAAAGAGCAGTCAGTGGTAGTAGGAAAGAGCAGTCAGTGGCAGTTGGAAAGAGCAGTCAGTGGCAGCAGGAAAGAGCAGTCAGTGGCAGCAGGAAAGAGCAGTCAGTGGTAGTAGGAAAGAGCAGTCAGTGGCAGCAGGAACAATCGCTAGTACTGTAATTGGATGGAGATGCCCATGTCAGCCTTCAGTTGGGAATCACAACTGACAATGAAGCGCCACCTAGGGGCTGACATATATACACACACACACACACACACACACACACATTCATTCATTCATTCATTCATTGTCTATAGCTGCTTTTCCAGTTCAGGGTCGTGGTGGTTCACAGACGAACACAGGGAGAACACACCACACTCCTCACAGACAATCTAACTTTATATCTGTTCCTGAATTTGTCAGTTTAAATTCATGTAGAAGTGGATTGTGGGAAGGGCTCTGAGCTCCTCTGTGAGGACTAGTGGTTACACATTGTGTATGTCGTTTGACATGTGCAGGGCAGTATTATACATCCATCCATCCATTATCTGTAACCGCTTATCCAATTTAGGGTCGCGGGGGGTCCAGAGCCTACCTGGAATCATTGGGCGTAAGGCGGGAATACACCCTGGAGGGGACGCCAGTCCTTCACAGGGCAACACAGACACACACACATTCACTCACACCTACGGACACTTTCGAGTCACCAATCCACCTAAAATGTGTGTTTTTGGACTGTGGGAGGAAACCGGAGCACCCGGAGGAAACCCACGCGGACACGGGGAGAACACACTAACTCCTCACAGACAGTCACCCGGAGTGGGAATCGAACCCACAACCTCCAGGCCCCTGGAGCTGTGTGACTGCGACACTACCTGCTGCGCCACCATGCCGCCCTCAGTATTATACAATGGTAAATAAATGAATATGATAGGCTAATGGTATTGATAGATTGTCAGCAGGTAATGAAAACTATTAGACCTCACTGCTAGCTGGCTAATCAGTTACAGTTTCACCAGAGCTGACTGAAATTATAAAATGTACAGACACCTACTGATAATGAGAATACACGTAACAGGCAGCTCCCACTGTCCGAATGGCGGTTGTCCTCACTGATTGGCAGCTGCTTTGACCAACAGGCGGCTGCCACTGACTGACTGGCTGTTGTATTAATTGACTGGAGGCTGCCACTGACTGGCGGCTGTATTTACCAACTGGCAGCTGTCACTGACTGACCGGGGGCTGACACTTACCAACTGGCAGCTGCCAAATACTGACTGGGGGCTGCTACTTACTGACTGGATGCTGCCAATAAAGCTGCCAGCTGCCAATAAGAGATTAAACCCTTATAGGAGAAGCCAAACGGCAGTCCCTGCAGTGCCTTCTACCGGAAGAGGGAGACAAAGCACTGAGAATGACACTGAATAATTGACAACATACAGTTCTCTCTCTCTCTCTCTCTCTCTCTCTCTCTCTCTCTCTATTTTGCAGTGCCACACAGTGGCCATTTCACACATCTCCTGCAGAACCAGAAGATTTAATACACCACACTTTCTCACTTTCTATAACCATACACTGTCCCTCCAAAAGTGTATAAACATCCCTTATACTGGGACTGGGGTTACTTGGATCATAGGAAGCAGAAAGTGCATCCAACTTCTGCAACTGAACTTTGGAGGTGGTTGAGAGAGAATGTGAAATCAAGAGAAAGAGAAAGAGAGAGAGAGAGAGAGAGAGAGAGAGAGAAAGAGGAATTTGGAAGCAAGAGAAAGGGAAGAAGAATATAAATATACAGTGGAGAAGAGAAAGAAAGACAGTGGGAGGAAGAGAGTGGATGAAAGTGGAGAAAGAAAAAGAGAGGGGGGCAGAGTTTTTGGCTTTGAATAAGGTACACACACCAGTCGTTTTGTGTGTGCGTGTGTGTGTGTGTGTGTGAGAGAGAGAGAGAGAGAGAGAGAGAGAGGGGGATGCCTGAGGTGCTATTGTGCAGATGAAAGGCCGGTGATGAGGTGTGGATCCTTGGGCCCGTGACAGCTGTATATTAATCTACACACAACTTCAGACAAATCAAACAGATTCTCTTTCTCTGGTGAAAAAAGAGAGAGAGAATAAAGGAGGAAGAAAGAGAAGAAAGCAGCACGGCTCCCAAAGCCCCGCTCGTGAGGCCAAGGCTACGGGACATGAAACGAAACACGGATCATCTTTAAGGGCCCCGGCGCCTTTGAAACACCAGCAGCTGCCTGGGCCTCTCTGTACGGACATCTTCTCCAACCAGGGTTTGATTTATTTATTTTCCTCAAGCTGCACTTCAACAAGCCTCAGCCATATTGTGGCAGACGGAGGCGGAGCTCCCATGCTTCAAGCTAATTGGGTAATTGAGAGATGAAACAGATGCAAGACTTCAGATGAGCCACACGGCGGCATCAGGCTCGGTTCTGTCCGGCTGCTGAAAGACTGAGGCGTTCTTGAGGACCGGTGAATGATGTGCATTATTTAAGGTGGTGATCAATAAGCACTGACAGAGGGACAGGGGTGAGGAGGGTAGGGCTCATGTAGTGGACTAGGGTGATTATACAGAGAGACATGTCTTCTGATCTTAACATTATCAACAGGGAGTGACTTGTATTCAGCCTCAGAGAGGTTTGTGGTCAGACGATTAGTTCCGGATGATAACCCTCATTCTAACTCATCCCTGTGGTTCTGGACTGTTTTCTAGTACTGCTCCAGAGCCCAGTTTTGAGGAACCTTACGCCCCTTTAGCCCAGGCTTGGCATTGGGCATTATTACACAACTTAAAGCAACACTAGGTAATATTTTTACCTCAAAATTACAGCTTCAAACTCATTGTGTTTCTCCACTGTCCTGTAACAGGGAGAATAGAGCCTCTGTCATCGCTACTCCAGGTTTAGCACTGCAGAAACTGCACTAGGTAACTACACTACTAGGGGGAGGGTAGGAAACCCACACCTAGGTTTGGAGTGGTGTTTGAGACCCAGAATTTATCATTCAACATCAGTACATGAGCTCACTAATGCTGTGGCTGAATGCAATCAAATCCTACAAAGGTCTCTTTCTCTTACCCTGTCTCTATTGCTCTCTCTCGCTCTCTCGCTCTCTCTCTCTCTCTCTCTCTCTCTCTCTCTCTCTCTCTCTCTCTCTGAGCTAACAGTCATCAGTTGGTCACACACAAGAGCAACTTCACTCCCCATGTCCCTGCATGTGTGTGTGTGTGTGTGTGCATGCGTGCATGCGTGCGTGCGTGCGTGTGCTGCTGTCTGTCGTGGTGTGTGCCAACACAAACACACTGATCAGGACCTTCCCTCTCATTAAGAGCAAGAGTCTGACTCCTGTTTCCTGCAGAAGAAAATATCGGCCACTTATAACTCATTACAGCCACAGCACAACACCACACAGTAATGGAAACACACACACACACACACACACACACACAGACACACACACACACACACACACACACAGTCTGTGCAAAAGTCAGAGAACACCTTTCATTTATATAATTTCTAGTCAAAACAGTCATTAGCCAGAATTCATTTGTCAGAATCAGGAAAAAAGGAAGGAAAGGAAGATTTAAAAAAGAACCCAGCGCTCTGAAGGCAGAAAGGAACCACGTTCCCGTTTTTATTGGCACTCTCGCCACAAGGCATTCGACTGGACTGATCCCGACGGCCAGAAACGATAACAGTGTCAGATCAGTTCTAAGTTATAATTTGTTATGATCAATAGTAACTCTATGGTCATCAAGCGAGCTCCCATCCACTGGTGGCGCTGTTTCACTAAATCCACACAAACTCTCTGATAGGAACCTAAAGAAGAATCACAGAAACAGCTGCTGTGTAAGAAATGGCTCCCTACTTTATAGTGAATTGTTGTAGGGGATTGATTTCAGTGTTTTCCTACCCTCCTCCAAGCATTACATAGTGCATTTTCTGCAGTGCTGAGCTTAGAGTAGCAACAACAGAGCCTCTATTCTCAGTGGTTCATCGCAATAATTCTGAAGCTGTAATTTCAAGGTTAAAATTCTACCTTGTGTTGCTTTTATTCATGGGCCACCTTTGGTGCAGTTTGAAGCACAGAAAGTAGAACAGAAGTGGTCCACATCTGCACACTTCCTGGGCAAGGCCTCAACAGCTGTAAATACTCACACCTCCTCAGTAATTAATTTATCTTTCCTTTTTATTTGAAACTTTTGAACGATTGATTAAATGCACTTTCCATTTTTAGAGAAAGTTAGTTTCACGTTTTGTTTTTTAGTTTGGTTTCATCAGAAATGCATCAGCGCAGCAGATTCTTCATTTTCTTTTGTGCCTTTTGCGATAGCTCCACATCCTTTCAGACCCATAGACCGGAGGTGTCTTTTCACAGCGGAGGAAGAAAGGAGCTTGATTGTCTTCTCTGTAAAAGATGAAAGGTCTCATTTTCTCAGTGCTATTTCCATCTCTTGAACCAGTTCCACTTTCTAAAAATTTCTTGAACTTCTGAACTCTTAAATCTTCCTCACCTTCCTCCTCCTGGTCTGTCTCCCTCCCTCATCTGTCCACGCTCCTCACACTTCCCCCTGTTAATGAACCTGGGCTCTGGTGGAGTCGGAGCAGTGGTGTTTTCAGAGCAGGGAGGTTAAACGTTGCTTTGTTTTGCCTCTGTTTGGTTTCGGGACTCGAGAGCCAGCGCCCCGACACAACGCTCGGAGCATTGATGGCCAGCAATCATTAGCAGATGGAGTGAGAGCTGAACGGGTGTGGGACACAGAAGGAGACAGTTACCGGAAACAAACAGCAGGGCAAAGGGTGGAGAAATACAATGAGAGGAAATGTTCAAAACATAACAGACAGAGAGAGAGAGAGAAGGAGAAAGAATAATAATTCATATATAATACTTCATCGAGTATAGAAGGTAATATCATAACATTATCCAACAAAAACTACAACTAAACCTGAGTGTAGCCAGTAAAGCTCTGACCGAACCCAAAGTTCTGCAATAAATCTCTAACTGAACCAGCTCTCTATGCTCTGCACCTTCTCCTCATCTTGCAGTCCATACAAGAGGCCAGTGCTTCCGTGACTGACCTTTTCTCGCCAAATCAGATCAATTTGAATTGGCCCACTTTCATCACAGAGATAACACTCTGAGACACCAACACTGGAGACAAATGTCAGGGGTCCGAGCACCCACCCTCCCTCTTTCTTATTACCTGAGAAAAGCTCCAGCTAAACAGATGCAGACCTCCCAACTGCAAACTTTGTTCTCCTTCCAAAAACATGCTCTAAAGTTCCTCACTGCTCCTCCACCAGGTGAATCAGGTCCTGGTTCTGGAAGCGGGTTCTTGTTTAGTGGCTGTTCTCTCGTGGTTCAGAGCGAGTCGAGTAGGGACTAAACCGTGGCGTGTAAACCTTGCAGAGCGCTGATTGTCCAGAGAGAGTCGTCACTCTTCGCCACGCAACGCAGACGACCAGCACCAACTCTCCATCTGTAAAATCTCCAGCTGCAGCAGAGATCACGTTTGTTTTTATCCGACTCACGACGGCAGCTCGTAAAATTACGCCGTGGTCTTTTGAAGAGGTTCAAACGCTCCTTGGATCGGTGGCAGACGAAAGAATGCAGCGAGAGCTGGACGCTACAACAAGAAAGGAACAAACTCTACTGATCTGTCTGAACTGATGACGGAGCTGTGTTCAGTCCCAAACAACAACATAAACATGTGAATACACGATGAGTAAACAACGATTAACATTACCACAATAGTTGTTGTGGTTTCCAAAGCCTGGATACAATTGAGGCAGTAGCTGTGGGAGTGGAAAACCAATGAGGGACTAGAAACCTAACAGAGTCCTGTAGAGTTCAGTAGAGTAGGGACCATGCAGTGGAAAACTATCCTTAGACAAATCCAATGATGGATGCTTCATTTTGGAAAAATCACTTCAAATCATCACCAAAGGCATTTAATGTTGCCCCATCACTCCAGAGAACAACTGAACTGCTTTAAAGAAATTCATTTATAACTAGAGCTCCGTAACTTATGGAATTTATGTTTATGCAGTTAGCACTCTCTTGAATGTAGAGTCAGTTCCACTTCACGTAATGTAGCTGTAAACAGCAAAAAGAAGTCAGTGTTACCCACCTATGGAGAAGGAATAGAGCAACATCCTCATCTCTTTTCATGATTTTAAGAGTTTGAAGTCTTTCCACCTTCCAAACATCTCTAGATACTGTTTCTTGATCTTGTCTCAGACAGCAACGCACCGTGAGCTATTTCAGAGCGAGCCACATTATTTGTTTTCCATTTTACAGAATTAGGGATGTGAACAAACATCTGAGGAGTTTCCAGCAGAAAAACTGCCCAAAGAACAGCAAATGGGGAAGAAATATTTTATAACATCTGCAAAAAAGGGCCAATTACTGCCTAAACATATAGAAAACCTTAGAATTAGAATCACTTTATTGGCCACTGTGCTTGCAAACAAAGGAATTTGTTCTCCACATTTAGCCCAATCCGTGCAGTGAAACACACATTTACACACACTAGTGAACACTACGCGGCAGTGAGCACACATGCCCAGAACGGTGGGCAGCCCTAGCCACAGCGTCCATGGAGCAGTTGGGGGTTAGGTGAAGTGATTGACCGATATATCGACCGGCCGATTAATCGAGCCGATTTTCTGGCATTTTTAATGTAGTCGGCATTGGCCGATATATGAGCACAAGAGGCGATATTTACACAATGCACACAGGCAATGCTGTGGGCAACTCCATCACTCTGGCTGTTAGAGCGTTCATATTGCCATCTTACAGGCAGACATCAGTGAACGCACAAGTACAGAAGTACAAACCTCCAACCTGTAGCTGCATGCCGTCTCATCAGAGAAAACGATAAGAATTATTTTCTCTTCTTCAGCTCTCACTATTTGTTACTGGCTGCTCTTTGTAACATACACTCAATAGTTTGCACCATAAATGACAGAGTTACCCAGTGTTATTTAGTATTGGGTCGCTTGCTAAGGCTAACTTGTTAGCTTATATTGCCAAGAGTCCAAAAGCTAGCGCAACATGATTAACTTGTCAACAAGCTAGGAAACCAAGTTTATTGGCTTTTAGATTCTACATTACCTCCTCTGTCTTTTCGTCTTTCTCGGTGTGTGTATTGTCACGATTCTCTGGGCGGACTGACGGAGGCGGACGCACTTGCTAAACACATATACTTTAATATAACAAAAGATATAACAAAACAAAGACAAGCAACTACGGAAGAGGAACATGACTAGAAAACACAATGAAACGACTAGGAAACAAAACGAATTGACTTAGAGAGGGAAAGAAACAACACGACATGACTAGGAACAAGAAAGAATCAACACGACATGACTTTGAAAGAGAAAGACACAAAACGACACGACTTGGACTAGGAACATAGCAAAACAAATGACAGATGAAAGGAAGTGACACAAAGGAACTTAAATACATGAACAGACGAGACACACCTGAAACAGATAACGAGGGTTAAGGACAAGGAGGCGGAACAAAGGCGGGACAAGGGAGGAGACAAGGACAATTACAGACAGAGCCATGTGCAGAGAGAGCACATGGCGGGGAAAACAGGCATGACAGGACGAGGGCATGACTGAAGTGCACTGAATTTTTGTATTTTATTTAAGCTTTTATTTTTTTGATATTGCTCAAAAAATAGTGTTTTTTATTTCAAGTGAACTGCAAAAAGAGCTCTGCTAAATATATTTTTAAGTTCATTAGTTTTGTGTCTTGTTTATTAGTATTATTATTGTATTTTATTAGTTGCAAAAAAATGGGAATATTGGCTTTACATATTGGCCATTGGCTACTACTGCTGTCTAAATATTGGCATCGACATCGGCCGTCAAAAAACCCATATCGATCGAGCACTAGTTAGGTGCACTTCAGTCATGACCTTCAAGTTACAAGTCCAGTTTCCTAACAACCAGGCCACGACTGCCCTCTGATTTGATGAAGCTTTAAGGAGAAACGTTGTCAAATTTTTGAGTCTGCTCTTTGTGAGCTTGAATAGTTTTTTTTTGGAACTAAAATAAATCTTTAAAATTTTGAGAGTGCAGATTTTTTTGAGTTTGAAGAAATAATTTCAATTTAATTAATAATTTTTATTATAGTTTTTGTTTCTGATTACAATATCAATGATGTACTCTGTAGCTAGAAGCTAAAACTAGCCTTGAATGCCCAGCACGCACCGTCACTCCCGTATTAAAGAAGAAAACACAGTCTGGTGCCAAGACGGAGCCTAATCAAAGCGACACTGACGTGAACAGTCTTCGACAAGAGGCAGCCTCTGAGTTGTGGTGCCAAGCTCAGCCGCATCATAGCGGACGGCGAGGTGGCAGGAAGGCAGGTTGGCACGGGTCTCTCAAGCCTTGGCAAACATCAGAGCAGTGTCAAAGCCACTTAGCTCCAAGAACGGGAAGAAAAGGAGCAACGGAGTGAACCGTGGCCAAAACCAAACGCTGGCGCTCAGTCAGAGGCGATACTGACCTGGGTACGAGTTCAGGCTTCATGGTGCTCAGAACGATGTAAACTTCTGACGGTAAAACAGACATCAGCAAATCACAAGAGAACCTGAAAGAGACACCCAGGGCTGAGGTCAGGGCTGCGGTGTTCGAAGTCGAATAAAAAGGAAGAGGCAGATATGTGGAGTTTACACTAGCAGCTAGTGTGGTACATTACACACTTGATTTATTTATTCATTCACTCACTCATTCATTTTCTGTAAATTATTATTATTTTTAAAGAGCCAGAGAGGGTCCACAGCCTTGGGGCGAAAACAGTGTCACACACTCACCCAGTCACTCACTCACTCTCACCTGTGAACAATTACAAACACTCATCCTCACACCTGTGGACAGTTTCACACACTCACCCA
The DNA here is from genome assembly GCF_029633855.1 of Hoplias malabaricus. NCBI lineage: Eukaryota > Metazoa > Chordata > Actinopteri > Characiformes > Erythrinidae > Hoplias > Hoplias malabaricus. Next base: position 7,270,106 of record NC_089818.1, read on the forward strand.
GTCACTCACACACTCACACCTGTGGACAGTTTCACACACTCACCCAGTCACTCACACACTCACACCTGGGGACAGTTTCACACACTCACCCAGTCACTCACACACTCACACCTGTGGACAGTTTCACACACTCACCCAGTCACTCACACACTCACACCTGTGGACAGTTTCACACACTCACCCAGTCACTCACACACTCACACCTGTGGACAGTTTCACACACTCACCCAGTCATTCACACACACACTCCTGTGGACAGTTTCACACACTCACCCAGTCACTCACACACTCACACCTGTGGACAGTTTCACACACTCACCCAGTCACTCACTCACTCTCACCTGTGAACAATTACAAACACTCATCCTCACACCTGTGGAGACACAGTTTCACACACTCACCCAGTCACTCACACATTCACACCTGGGGACAGTTTCACACACTCACCCAGTCATTCACACACTCACACCTGTGGACAGTTTCACACACTCACCCAGTCACTCAAACACTCACACCTGTGGACAGTTTCACACACTCACCCAGTCATTCACACACACACTCCTGTGGACAGTTTCACACACTCACCCAGTCACTCACTCACTCTCACCTGTGAACAATTATAAACACTCATCCTTACACCTGTGGAGACACAGTTTCACACACTCACCCAGTCACTCACACATTCACACCTGTGGACAGTTTCACACACTCACCCAGTCACTCACTCACTCTCACCTGTGAACAATTACAAACACTCATCCTCACACCTGTGGAGACACAGTTTCACACACTCACCCAGTCACTCACACATTCACACCTGGGGACAGTTTCACACACTCACCCAGTCATTCACACACTCACACCTGTGGACAGTTTCACACACTCACCCAGTCACTCAAACACTCACACCTGTGGACAGTTTCACACACTCACCCAGTCATTCACACACACACTCCTGTGGACAGTTTCACACACTCACCCAGTCACTCACTCACTCTCACCTGTGAACAATTACAAACACTCATCCTTACACCTGTGGAGACACAGTTTCACACACTCACCCAGTCACTCACACACTCACACCTGTGGACAGTTTCACACACTCACCCAGTCACTCACACACTCACACCTGTGGACAGTTTCACACATTTACCCAGTCACTCACACACTCACCCAGTCATTCACACACTCACACCTGTGGACAGTTTCACACACTCATCCTGTCACTCACACACTCACCCAGTCACTCACACACTCACACCTGTGGACAGTTTCACACATTTACCCAGTCACTCACACACTCACCCAGTCACTCACACATTCACACCTGTGGACAGTTTCACACACTCACCCAGTCACTCACACACTCACACCTGTGGACAGTTTCACACACTCACCCAGTCACTCACACACTCACACCTGTGGACAGTTTCACACATTTACCCAGTCACTCACACACTCACCCAGTCATTCACACACTCACACCTGTGGACAGTTTCACACACTCATCCTGTTACTCACACACTCACCCAGTCACTCACACACTCACACCTGTGGACAGTTTCACACATTTACCCAGTCACTCACACACTCACCCAGTCACTCACACATTCACACCTGTGGACAGTTTCACACACTCACCCAGTCACTCACACACTCACACCTGTGGACAGTTTCACACACTCACCCAGTCACTCACACACTCACACCTGTGGACAGTTTCACACATTTACCCAGTCACTCACACACTCACCCAGTCATTCACACACTCACACCTGTGGACAGTTTCACACACTCATCCTGTTACTCACACACTCACCCAGTCACTCACACACTCACACCTGTGGACAGTTTCACACACTCACCCAGTCATTCACACACACACTCCTGTGGACAGTTTCACACACTCACTCAGTCACTCACACACTCACACCTGTGGACAGTTTCACACACTCACCCAATCATTCACACACTCACACCTGTGGACAGTTTCACACACTCACCCAGTCACTCACACACTCACACCTGTGGACAGTTTCACACATTTACCCAGTCACTCACACACTCACCCAGTCATTCACACACTCACACCTGTGGACAGTTTCACACACTCATCCTGTCACTCACACACTCACCCAGTCACACACACACCTGTGGACAGTTTCACACACTCACCCAGTCATTCACACACACACTCCTGTGGACAGTTTCACACACTCACCCAGTCATTCACACACTCACAGCTGTGGACAGTTTCACACATTCACTCAGTCACTCACACACTCTCACCTGTGGACAGTTTCACACACTCACCCAGTCATTCACACACTCACAGCTGTGGACAGTTTCACACATTCACTCAGTCACTCACACACTCACACCTGTGGACAGTTTCACACACTCACCCAGTCACTCACACACTCACACATGTGGACAGTTTCACACACTTACCCAGTCACTCACACACTCACACCTGTGGACAGTTTCACACACTCACCCAGTCATTCACACACACACTCCTGTGGACAGTTTCACACACTCACTCAGTCACTCACACACTCACACCTGTGGACAGTTTCACACACTCACCCAATCATTCACACACTCACACCTGTGGACAGTTTCACACACTCACCCAGTCACTCACACACTCACACCTGTGGACAGTTTCACACATTTACCCAGTCACTCACACACTCACCCAGTCATTCACACACTCACACCTGTGGACAGTTTCACACACTCATCCTGTCACTCACACACTCACCCAGTCACACACACACCTGTGGACAGTTTCACACACTCACCCAGTCATTCACACACACACTCCTGTGGACAGTTTCACACACTCACCCAGTCATTCACACACTCACAGCTGTGGACAGTTTCACACATTCACTCAGTCACTCACACACTCACACCTGTGGACAGTTTCACACACTCACCCAGTCACTCACACACTCACACATGTGGACAGTTTCACACACTTACCCAGTCACTCACACACTCACACCTGTGGACAGTTTCACACACTCACCCAGTCAATCACACACTCACCCAGTCATTCACACACTCACACCTGTGGACAGTTTCACACACTCACCCAGTCACTCACACACTCACCCAGTCATTCACACACTCACACCTGTGGACAGTTTCACACACTCACCCAGTCACTCACACACTCACACCTGTGGACAGTTTCATACATTCACCGAGGCACTCACACACTCACCCAGTCACTCAAACTCAAACAAGTAATTCCAAGATAATAACTCGGGACTCATGCAGTCACGGGAGTAAAGACAACGCTGCTCGGTGAGAGGAATTATGCAAACACAGAGAGGTCCTGTCCTGAGGATGGACAGAGGGGGAATGCAAGAGAATGGAAACTGTCTCCTGCCACTTGGATATTGATTTGTTTACTCTGAACAACTCCCCTGGAAACATTTGGACGAGTGGGAAAAACAAAAAAGAAGGCCCTGCGGGAAAGAGAGGAGGGTCCGAATCCAGAGAGGGGGTCCCAGACGGGAGGGGGTGGGGGGCAGTAGTAAAGAAATGAAGCGGGAGAAAAGAAAAAGAGACAAGGATACAGAGACAGGAAGAACAAAAGAGAAATGAAGAGTTTAGATAGAGAGAGAGAGAGAGAGAGAGAGAGAGAGAGAAAGAAAGAAAGAAAGAAAGAAAGAAAGAAAGAAAGAAATATGTGAAGAGAAGAAGGCAAAAATGAAAAGAGAGAGAGAGAGAGAGAGACAGATTTAGGAGGTTAAAAGTGAAAGGGCAGAGTCAGCAGAGAGAGTGAAAATGTAAAGGTATAAACAATTAATGAAGAAATATAAATATATTATAAAAACAGACTGAGATAAGTAGAAAAAGAGGGCTGCGAGAGAAAGAAAGACAGAGAGAGAGACTTGAACCGCCCAATAATTGTGTGTTTGTCATAAATTTAGGCATTTCATCTTTATTGCATTATGTTTAAAAAAAAACAATCAGAAATGCATCAGGAATAATGCAGTTTTCAGAGTCTATCCATCATTGTTTCAGCACCCTCCGTCCTTTACGAGAAGCGAGGGAGGAGGGATGGTAGGGAGGAGGGAGGCTGGGTTTCTGCTCGTCTTTTTCTCCCCGAGACGCTTCGCTCTTTGTCAGACAGCCTCGTGGGCAGCCAGCGAGTGGCCAGCGTAATTGAATTGAATGGGTCTATCTAAGGAATAGCCCAGTTGGATCCTATTGCATTAGGCCGCCAGCGTGACCCGTAGAAGCTAATGGGGGCGTAATTATTTTAACTTGCCCTCCGTAGCTTTCCAATAAAAAAAGTTCAGCAAAACATATCGAGACCATCACTCCGAACTAAACCGGACCTTCATCTTGTGTCTAGCCTCGGTCCCTCAGCAGTGCACTGCGGCTCAGGGTGGACCAGGGCGCGTCACCTGGAGCTAAAGAGCTGCTATAGTCCACCTGTGGTTCTGCATACTTTGTTAGCCTCCTTTCACCCAGTTCTTCAATGGTCAGGAGCACAACAGAGCCGGCATAATTTGGGTGGTGGATCGTCCTCAGCGGTGCGGTGACTCTGATGTGGAGATGGGGTGTGGTAGTGTGTGTTGGGCTGGTGTAGAGTGGATCAGACACAGCAGTGGTGCCAAGAGTTTTAAAACGCTGAGTCCACTCACTGTACATTCTGTTAGACACGCCTACAGTGTTGGTCCATCTCGTAGATGTAAAGTCAGAGACAGTAGCTAGTCGTTCTTCAGTGGACACATGACACTGCCCACAGGACACTCTCCATGGGATCCTGTCTACAGGACACTGCCCCACAAGACACAGCCCAAGAGGATACTGCCCCAAGAATGGGCCGCTGAGGAGCAGCTGTGTCTGAGCTTAAAGTCAGAGTTCACAATGCTAACCATCAGCCAGAGGGGTGTAAAGCTCCCGGAACTGGGCTGTGGATTTCAATAGGTTCAAGACATTTTGCAATGTGTTGGAGTGGTGTTTGTGATCCTGAAATAATCTCCCAACGTCAGGATATGACCTCACTAATGTCCAATGTCGACTGCCGTCAAATCCTCACAGCAATGGTCCTACTTCCAACATACAGTAGAAAGTGTTAGAGCAGCATGAATAGATTTTTAACAAAAAAAAAAGTCCACAAACGCTTGGCTGTATTGTGTAAATAATAAACTTGTTATTGCTCATAGGTTGCTCTGTAATAGCTCAGGAGAATCAATGTGATCCTTCAAAAATGCCTTAGGAGAAATAAATGAGACAAGAGAGAGATAAAAGAGACAAAAGAGAGATTATAATGTGACTTCACTGAGATCTCCACTATTTCTCAAGAGGAGACACGTCTGAGATCATTGAAGTCTTTATCTTAGGAGACACAATTGAGAAACAGGAGATTTATGCTATGTTTCATTTGTTTTTTTCAAGGAGAAACTACAGAGACATTAAAGAGATCTCCTTTTTGATTTCTCTTTCTCTGGGTGATCCTTTTGTGTGGAGGATATTTAATAAAACTAATAATAACAGTCTCCAAATGAGAAATATTAGATACGCTGCTGAGATTTTCAGGGATTGAACATACATTATTATTATTATTATTATTATTATTATTATTATTATTTCAGTGTAAATAATGTTTAATTTACGAAGGACAAACCTGTGACAGAATAAAATGAATTAAAATCTTTATCCAAAGCAGAAATTAACCTGCTGTCCAGTAGATGGCAGCACTTAGCTGTGCATGTGTTTGGTCTGGTAAAGGCATGAGAAAACTATCACTGAAACAAGGACTACTTGGTGAGACAAATGAGACTGCATTCACCTCAGGAATGTTCTCAGTGAAGGTTAGCGCTGGAGGCTGAATTTACTCTAGAAATCTACTCATGACCGAGAATTGTGGTCATTTCCGCAAACTGTTATAAAACACAAACTCTGACCCTGTAACCTTTACATGAGGCAGAAGCAGTTGTCAAACGAGGAGCTGTAGTTCACTGTAAGTGGACTAAAGGGGATGCAGCCTAATCTCAAAAGCTGCGTCTGTGATTAGCCACTTTGAGTGGTTCTAAAGTTAGAGGACTGACAGGTTGTTGGCTTTGTTCCTACCCTCCTCCAACAGTTACACAGTGCAGTTTCTGCTGTGCTGAGCCCTGAGTATCAATGACAGAGGCTCTGTTCTCCCTTTTACAGCTCAGTGGAGCATCATGATGATTTTGAAGCTGAAACTTTAAGGTAAAAATATTACCTAGGGTTGCTTTAACTTACTCAAACACCCCATATACACACCACAATCAAGCCACTTACTAAACAGAGTCATGGCAGAGGTCATCAGACTCCAGCTTGTTTCGCTCCTCAGCCACACAGCTGTGTCTTGGCCAGAGGTGGCCCACATCTGTAATGAGACATGTCCCATTTGAGGACTTTCAGGTTCACATGTGGTTTGCCAGTGCTGGGCCAGCTGTGCCAGATATATGCCTGAAGTGGCCCACATTGAGTTTCTATCTGGGTTATAGCATCCTCCTCCAAGTGTGTTGAGCTCCAGTAAAGGTGTATCAGCAGCAGGTGATGTCAGGTCAGGAAGCATGTGACAGCTTTTGACTCCCACCCTTTTATTTGTTGTTCGCTTTAATGTCGTATAAATGAGCTACATCTGGTCAGTGATAGCAATGAAACGGACACAGCTCTGGTCTTCGTGGTCCTTTCTCTTTAAGTGAAATAATCAGCATGTTCCAGCATATGCTAGCTCCTGAAAAAAGGCCCGTCCCATTTAGAAGGCAGCATAAGTTGCCATACAATACAGCCTCCTCATTTTGGCTGAACTCTGAAGACAGTGAGACATGTATCCTTCTCGGAGAAGGATTACACATGATACAGCGAAAACATGGCGAACAGCATCAGTTCTCCAGAGGAGTTTGTGTACATTTGTTACCAATTAGTATTAGATTCCTTTAAAGTTAAATGTATTTATTTAATTAAGACCAGACATCGCACTTTTTTCACCAACGAGGAACAGAAACAGAAAAGTTCCCAGTTGGAACCAAAGAACAGTTGGTTGTTGGTGTGAATTGTGACGGCGACTGTGGATGAGTCAAGATAAAGAAGCTCCAGAAAGAACTCAGAGCCTCAGATAAAGCGTTATGGTGCAATGGATCTGGGCGGGTCAATTACACAGTGTGGCAGAAATAAATAACAAAGAAGTAAAACAGGAACCTGCTCCGTCTCTGTGTGCTTCTGAGGCTGAGTTTATCGCCCAAGGAGCTTTCGCTAGTTTTCTCAAATGTTCTTATTGTTCTTTAACTCATTAGATGACACAGCACTCTACATTACGTACACGTGTATCATAGTTTACTCTGATCTGACCTCAAAACAAGGTTCCGAGATTCAGGAACCCAACTGGTTTAAGAACCAGACTTCTGAGGCATTAGCTTAGCACGCTAGCGGAGTTAACCTCCTCGGTCATTCATCAGAAATGGTTTTGACTTTTAAATCACAAACTAAAAGCAACGCACTAGACATGATGACGTGTGCTGACTCTGAAGAGTGTCCTGAGTGTGCTGCCTTTGAAGGCAATGACTGACTAGGCAGCTGCTTTTAGACTGGAACGCACCTAATGTCAGTTAGCTCTGTAAGAAAACACCAACAGGTCTGTTTTGCTTTCAATGCTATCGTTCAATAAAGCATGAAAACTAATCTTTGCAGTTGCAACACACTTTGTTTTCCATTTTCTGTTCAGTACTATGTAATTAAAGAAGGTAGACACTTATCCTCGAGCCTAAGACAGCTGCCCTCTGCCAGGTTTCTAAAGCCGGAGACCAAAATAATTAACACACTCCACTTTTAAACCAAAGGCCAAGTAGCAAACGATAGCATGCCACGCACACCTCAATGTGTGTATCTTATCTAACTAGGCCGGGCAGCCCACCTGGTCAGACTCACGTGCTGCTAAAGTGACCCTGGCCCCTTCATGACCCCTAACTTGGCACTTGCATGCAAACGCACACATTCATACACACAAGTATACACACATACACACACCCACAACCCTCCCACTAATACAAACCGCCTGTTCAAACACCCGCAAACAGTCTCGGAGACTACTTTCGAGTTATTCCCCACGGGCGCAGTGTTGAGCGGTTTCTGTTTTTATCTGCTTTGGGTGCTGGAACTTGGCAAAGTCAAACTGAAGCCCCGAATCTCTTCCTGTTTCTTCTGCTATTTGATTTCCCGTTTTGTTGTTTCTTCTTCTACTTTGTGCACAAGACAAAAGACCTGATGGTAAAGGAATGTACGCTACAAAACAAAACAAAACACAACAAAAAAAGAACCTACCACAATAGCTCCCTTTGCTTAGGCATGTTCTCCTCGCTTCCCTCCTCTCCCCATCTCTCTCTCTCTCACTATCTCTGTGTGAGTATGTGTGTGTGTGTGTGTGTCTGTGTGTGTTTGTGTGCTTGTGCTGAAACTCAGAAACTAGCTGCCTAAGGTATCATCCACCTCTCAACCATATGTACCTTAGAACAAAGCACCACAAACAACAGGCCCGTCCCGCTGTATTAATGCTCACAGAGGCTCCTGGGTCGACAGCGGGAACGCCTCGCCTCCCCTAATCAGCCCCCCACCATACACACACACACACACACACACACCCATGAGGAGCAGCACACCTCTGGTTTCAGCGTAATTACAGACAGGCGATAATCAGGTCAGCCCGGCGGGGCCAAGTGAGCCAGCGGAGGTGTTAATAAACATTCCTCCCGCTTGTTTTGTTCTTTTTCCTGAGGAGAGAAAAAGAGACGATGTGAGTTAGAGAGAGAGAGAGAGAGCACAAACCTGCCTAGCCGTCTAGGCTAGCTCTAGACTGAACAGATACCCCGGGGCCTGACAACCCCCCGCCCCCCACCCCCCACCGAAAGGTTACTCTCTGTCTAACGGTGCGCAAGAGAAAGAAGAAGCGAGACAGAAAGCGAAAGAGATGTGTACACAAACCTGCTTTTCCCCTCAGAGTTCAGAGGGGAAAGAAACGTAGGAGAGCAATAAACACAAGCGCTAACGCGTCTGGCTATTAGCATAAGGGTTCCTTCCAGTCACAGGGCTGCAATTTGACATTTGGCATTTGGAAAATAAAATATCTAACAGCACAATATACTTGTTTTTTGAAACAGCGAAGCCGACTCAAAGATAGCTGTAACCCAAGGTGCCGCCCAGGAGCAGAATCACTAGCTCTTAGCGGTGCGAACCTGTAAATAAACCATAAAAAGGAGCCGTAGCTGCTAATCACTTGCTTCTCTGACTCTTGCTCGCTACTTTTCAAAGCGTTTTCTCGAGACCACAAGACATCTTTGTAATTCATTAAGCTCCGAACAAACTCAGAAAAGTTTGAACACCGTGTTTAGACACAGAGCGTCGAAGGTTTTAAAGCATACTCTGGGTTTTGAAAAGTTGCACCAAACACGTTTCAGCTGCAGTAGAGATGCAGTAAGCTTGGCAGTCTCTTAGTTCCAACTCAGTTTTGGAGACATTCATGTTGTTATAATTTGATTTTGATTGATTAGTAAAAACCCTCAGGGTCAGGTGAGGCCCAAAAGCCACTTGCAATTTCAATCACAGACCTAAACTTTTTTCTGCATTCAACTTTACAACCTACTGAAATGTAACCGGTTGCACCAAGTGTGAGCACAACACACACACTTTTCTAACAAACATGCTCTTCTCACACTCTGGATTTTATGGTTAGGCTTTGGGTTAAGTTCAGGGTCAGGTCCAGGGTCAGGTCCAGGGTCAGGTTTAGGGGAATTAAGTTTACGGCTGTTTTTTCATGCTGGGGTTGCCAGATATTCACGACATTAAACATTTTGACCGTATTGAATGTGGAGCAGCTCCAGTTTGTCTCATTTGATGCCAGGCTGTTTTATGAAGACCGTCCAATCTGTTCCTGCACAATGAGTGCACTTTAAAGCTGCTGAATTTACAAACTTTAAACTTGACTTTTTTAACATGTTTTAGTGCTTGAGATTTGCCTGGAGTTTCATGTAGTGATCCAGGGTTCGGTCCTGAGCCTGAGAAAAATTATCATTGTCTCTCTCTCTCTCTCTCTCTCTCTCTCTCTCTCTCTCTCTCTCTCTCTCTCCCCAGCAGTGAGTTGTAAACACAGGACGAACCACAGCAGAGGGCTGGCGGAGACAAGTAAGTCCTCTGACTCATTGGCGAATATGAAATATATCACAGTGGACTTGCGGCGGAGCTTTTCAAAGCGCTGTTGTTGCCGTGGCCCGGCCGGGTTTGATACATCAGCGTAATGGGAAAAGACTGCGTGTTTTGCATTGTTTTGATGAGCAATTTTATTGAGATGGCCTTCACATACGTAGAGGGTTCATTGCCAAAAGAAAAGCTAAATACATTGTGGAGGGATCAAATGTAGATTGAAAAAAGAGAGAACAAAAGAAAGAGCAAGAGAGAGAGAGAGAAAGAGAGAAACAGAGAGAGAGAGAAAGAGAGAAACAGAGAGAGAGAGAGAGAGAGACCCTCTTTCTTTTCCCAGGCAGAAACAAGTGATGACATTCCTACAAGTTCTTCTGTAAATGTTGGTGCAGGAACACGCTGTGATTTTAGTACCATATCATTAGACTTTAATGTTGGGAAAAACATTGTGCAGCCTTGAGTTCTCAGTAAAATACAGTGTGTGTGTGTGTGTGTGTGTGTGCGTGAGTGAGAGTGAGGAAAAGAGATTCACTGTGTCTGAAATGGCTCCTTATTCACTGTGGGGGGCCTGAGCATTGAAGAACAGGGTGAAAGAAGGCTAGCGAAGTATGCAGAGCAACATATGGACTACAGAGTGACCTGTGTGGTCAGTGGGGCTGAGAATGGACCGCGAGCTGTGGTGTAGTTTGTGTTTACGGACCGAGGAAGGAGATGAGAATTTGGAAAACTTAAACAATGTTTATATACTATATCAGAATCCAGTTTTATTTCATAAGAGCTTGATTTTGGGAAGCACTCAGCCCAAAGAAATCAGGTTAAATGACGACTGCCCGAGGCTTCACTCACACGAGGAGGAGCATCATCATCATCATCATCATCATAGAAGTGTGCCTCTCAGCACTCTCAGGGGATTGGATCATTTAATAAGGGACATTTGTGTGGGTTTGGGTCACTTTGGGCCAAAACCGCACAGACCTTGTTTTGCCTTTGGGCCGTTATCATTTAAAACTGAACTGGCCTCAGTTTGCCATAGTTTGATGTGGGGGGTTAAAAAGTGTTTATGTTTGGAGACTCAAATACCGCCCCCTTCCACCCTGGTCCATACACTACACAATACCTTTACAGGAGAAGAAAAAAAAACCCTTAGCTTTCAATGGAAGTCAATGTAAAAAGGTTTAATTCCAAGTAATTTTGGAGCATTCCTATTGGTCCAAGAAATTTCACACAGCGCGAAGGACAGCTGCTGTGTTCAAACGGTGTAGTAAAATTAAAATCCACAAACAGAGCAATGAAGACACAGAAGTTAAGCTTTAAAATGGACTCCAGAATGACCACTGACCGCAGAACGATCCTGCACTCCATCTGTTGCTCTGCATACTTTGCTACCCCACTTTCCCCCCAGTCCTTCGATGCTCAAGGCCTCCCACAGAGCAGGTTTGGTGGTGGATCATTCTCCACGCTGCAGTGACACTGACGTTAGATGTGATAAGATAAGATAACTCTTTATTAGTCGCACAGTGGGGAAATTCACAGTGTTACAGCAGCAAAGGGACAGTAAAGTAATAAAAAAGAGTAAACAAGAGGTAACAAAAAAACAAAAAAATAGTAATGACTATAAACATAAATAATGGAATACAAAATAAAATCTAATAAAAAATAGAAATATCAAAAGCTCTGAGGAATATTTACAACTAATGAACGTGATTATTGTACATGGAAACATTGCACGAGATACTGCGCATTAGTCGATAGATTGAAAATGTGTGTGTGAAAATGGGTGTGTTGTGTGTTAGTGTGTGTTGTGCTGGTGTAGAGTGGATCAGACACAGCAGTGCTGCTGGAGTTTTTAAACCCCTCAGAGTCACTGCTGCACCTGCCGACAGCGTCCTGTAGGATAGCCAATCAGGACAGAGGTCATCTACAAGTATCAGCCTTAAAGGTGCAGTAACAAGAGCTGACTGATAACAGGATAAAACACGATTATTGGAAAATGGTCACATAGAAGTGAGCTATCTGTATTTGGCACCAGAATCCACACAGATTTACCTCAGGGGGAAATAAAATACAAGTCAAATGTAGGATATGGGCCCTTTAATGCCATCAGCTCAGAGAGCGAGCGAGAGAGAAAGAGAGAGA
>NC_089818.1:7287435-7303795 GCF_029633855.1 Hoplias malabaricus
GCTTCTGGAATCCCTTGTTTGCTTCTGCTTTCTTCTTCTTCTTCTTCTTATTATTATTCATTCATTCATTTTCTGTAACCGCTTATCCAATTCAGGGTCGCTGTGGGTCCAGAGCCTCTTTGGGCGCAAGGCGGGAATACACCCTGACAGACAGTCACTGTGGGAAACCCACGCAGACACAGGGAGAACACACCACACTCCTCACAGACAGTCACCCGGAGGAAACCCACGCAGACACAGGGAGAACACAGCACACTCCTCACAGACAGTCACCCGGAGTGGGAATCGAACCCACAACGTCCAGGTCCCTGGAGCTGTGTGACTGCGACACTACCTGCTGCACCACCGTGCCGCCCTCTATTATTATTATTATTATTATTATTATTATTATTATTATTATTATTATTATTATTATTATTATTATTTTACTTGTGACACTGTTTTCACATGTGGGAGGGTCTTAGAGGAAGGTGTTCACAATGAATCTCCACTGCTCACTGATTTTGGACTGACAGTTGCTCTCAAAACCTAGTCTGGGAAGAAGCCACGCCTAACCCTCTAATATTCCAAGCTTTTTCCAAAACTCAGGAGCAGGTAAACTGACTCAAAGCATTAAAATTTTTATAAAAATCATGAACAATTTCTGAATGATCTGTATGTTCAGATGCTCATATTTCTTCTCCCATCAGTTGATTAGAAGTTTAAAAACCTCCCTTCAGACTGATCTTTGGCCACTTTATCCTCGTAGTTCCAGCGTTACGCCGAACTGATCAAGTGCAGAAAATGTGTGTAGTATGTTTCTTTATTTTCCAAACCACTCCTTTAACCATGTGTTAAATCCCCAGCTTAAATAACGTGGAATCTCCTTTGACGTCTGAGGCCTTTGATTTGAAATATGACCCTCGTATTCCAGGGCCCATCCCTCCACAATCAGCCCCCCCCCCTCATCTGGGTCTCCCTCCCCGAGGATTACACAGAGAACAATATGGGTGGAATTTGTTTTGCTGTCTCCGATTGAATTAGGATTGATTTTGCTGCCATTGGGCCAGGGGACTATCGAGTCTCTGGACTTCTTTAAGTGCGCTTATCCGATAAACGTTTACGCGCCAGTCAGCAAGGCCGGCGGTTTGTTAGCCTGCCATTTACTATGAAATAAAAATCAATGGCGCTGAAATGTAATTTTGCTCATCTTCGTTATTGAGAGCAACGATGATTTCCAGCAGGGCGGGATGTGAAATGTCAGGCGGCCGAGAGAGGCATAGAGGGACAGAGAGAGAGAGAGAGAGAGAGAGAGAGAGAGAGAGAGAGGGAGAGAGAGAGAGAGGCACGAGGGTGGTGGAGACACACTTGACACAGCTATGTGACTAGACTCGTTGCTGATGGTGGAGATGCTCTAATTTGACCCTGTGGAGGGGTCATGCTCCATTTAAGGCGATTGAGTTTTATGTAAACTTCAAAGACCCACAACAACAGGCACACGTCTGCTTGGAAAACCCCACCTCAAACAGCAGTCGCAGCTTTAATGGCCCCAGTGTTGTGATCCCTATCATTAGGAAACACACACACACACACACACACACATACACACACACACATACACTCGTTTATATACAGTTTTGGGGCACATTCCTTAAATGTACATACAGTTTCTGTTGAATCCAACCACTAGATTTTATATAATCCCTTCACTATTATTCTTTTACACAACAGTGAACTGAATGTGAAAATGAATATAACGCCCTCCTGGGAAAAGAAAGAATGGACCCGGGTTCTATGAGATAATGGCACCCCAACCAACACTTCTGAGATGAGGTAGACTGGTCTTTATGATCCAGAACCAGTCAGAACCTGACATCTGAAACATACTGTCGAGTGTTTGTTGCTGAATGCCTGCACCTCCGCACAGAAATGTAATCTATCCAGAGAGGTGTCCCTGCAGCAAACCAGGGCCAAACTTACTGATATCCTTTACTTCAGAGTAAGCATTCGGCAGAGAGTGTGTCTTGAGGTCCTGTGTAAAGAACAAAGTCAGAAACGTTTGTCCTGAAAACCGCAGTTCCAGTTCGGACACATGCAGAATCAACTAAACGAGTTCTCATCTCAGATGTTTCTCATCAGAAACATGTTGTTGGCAGGAGACTCCATGTTTCATTTTGTCGTCATAGGTACAAGTGACCATGGCATGGGTGACCGGCATAAGTATTTTCTCGGGAAGTTTCAGCAAGACAATGCCTTGCCTCTTTCTGCATGTGCCACGTCAACATGGCTCTGCAGACACAGACTGCTTGACTGACCACCTGCCTGTGCATCACAAAGAGAAGAATGAGACAACAACAGACAGTTGAGTAGTCAGAATGGGCAAAAATTCCATTGCAAAACTTTAACATTAATATGCTCAGTTCAGGACCCTACCCAAGATCACTGGGCGCAAGGTGGGGACACACCCTGGAGGGGGCGCCAGTTCTTTGCAGTGCGCCACATAGTCACTCATCCACTCACACCTCTGGACAATTTTCAGTAACCAATCCACCTACTAACATGTGTTTTTTGACAGTGGGGGGATACAGGAGCACCCACGCAGACACAGGGAGAACACACCACACTCCTCACAGACAGTCACCCGGAGAAAACCCACGCAGACACAGAGAGAACACACCACACTCCTCACAGACAGTCACCCGGAGGAAACCCACGCAGACACAGAGAGAACACACCACACTCCTCACAGACAGTCACCCGGAGGAAACCCACGCAGACACAGAGAGAACACACCACACTCCTCACAGACAGTCACCCGGAGAAAACCCACGCAGACACAGAGAGAACACACCACACTCCTCACAGACAGTCACCCGGAGAAAACCCACGCAGACACAGAGAGAACACACCACACTCCTCACAGACAGTCACCCAGAGGAAACCCACGCAGACACAGAGAGAACACACCACACTCCTCACAGACAGTCACCCGGAGGAAACCCACGCAGACACAGGGAGAACACACCACACTCCTCACAGACACTCACCCGGAGGAAACCCACGCAGACACAGGGAGAACACACTACACTCCTCACAGACAGTCACCCAGAGGAAACCCACGCAGACACAGAGAGAACACACTACACTCCTCACAGACAGTCACATGGAGTGGGGCTCAAAAAATCTATCTATGTATGTATCTAAAAGGAAAGGTGATATAATAATAAACTTGTTTATATTTACGTAATACAATTGAGTTGTTCTTTGAAAACTTTGGAATTCTTTTCTTTTGTGATTAAATAAAGCTTCAAGAGAATGAACAAATCAAAGATTCTTGTTTTTATTGCATTTCAGTAAATGGCTCCACTTTTCTGCAAATGGGGCTTGTACAAACACACACACACACACACACACACACACACACACACACACACACACAAGTGCTGTTTTTAGAGCAGAATGCCTCCACATGCCCTGTTAACACAACAGTTGATAGGAGCTCGATGGGTCACAGCTAATGCACTGCCTTTCTGACCTTGGTTCAGTGCAGAACAAGGGCCAAGCTGATAAGAAGACAGTCACATATGAGAGCTGCCTCCTCGCTTTATGTGCTTTAGAAACATAGCAGGGAAGCTTTACAGCCTCCTACAAACAGCGCTCTTTTTTCAAATAAACAAGAATGTGTTTTAATGCATTGTGTGTATTTAGCTTCAGTCTGTGCTGAATTTATTCAGCCCCCATCCCAAAACAGTGCATGACCATGTACTATTTTCCCCAGGTGTCCCTAAAATTATCGAAAATATTTAGACATTGTTTTCTGAGCCCACTGTGTCTAAGAAGGCCATGAGTATATTTAGACTCACTAATTAATAAATACAAATAAATGTCTATATAGAACCATGAAGCGCCCTTTGTATCATGAAGGGGTCCTTCATATTAATGGAGAATGTGATGCAGAGGGTTCTGTGTGGCACCAAAGACCATTTACATGCAAAAACATAGACATAGAGTTATCTCATCTAGGGGCGTTCCTCTGGGTTAAGTGTTAGGGCCCCTTTTGTTCTCTGTTGCGCTAATAACAGGTCAGTGTTTGGGCTTGTCCAGAAAGAGCATCCGGACACCGTCATTTCTCTCTGTCCCTCTCATTAACAGGTCATGTGCAAACACACACACGCAAGCATGTGCGTGTGTATACACACACACACACACACACATATTAGCCACAGTACAGCAATCATCTGAAAATATGTTAAAACAGGCAGCCACCATAAATGTGAGTGTTGACAGACAGTTTGGCGTGCAGTTTAGCATGTTATACACAGAGTAACACACACACACACACACACACACACACACACATATACATCCATAAACCTCAGGTCCTCCAACATAAGTCTACACACAAACCCGTCTAAAGACTCATTCCATAAACCCAAAGTTCATAACCAAGGGTGTGCTGAGTACACACACACACACACACATACACACCGAACTTCAGAACCGCTCACATTTCCTTTTAATAAGTAAAGGATAGGCGGCTGGCACGGGTCAGCAGCATCGGTTCATTTCCCTTCTGAGGCGTCCAGTAAATCACGGCAGCGGAGCTGGACCGGGGCCGTCTGGCTGTGAACGGCATCTTCTGTTCCACGTCAAAACTAACAGAGAGTCCTCAGTGGTGACTGTGTTCACCATGTCATTTATGATTCATGGACAATATGAGGGGGATATTGAGATGACCTTGTCTCCCCAGACAAGGCTTTACACTAGGTGTTAGAACATCACTGTGGGGAATTGATGGCTTTCAGCCACAAAAGCATCAGCATTACAAACTCCACTCCAACTCATTCCAAAGTTTGGGATGGAGCTCCATCACCATAGAACATAGACCAATACTGGGGGGTTAGGTTTGGGCATGGAGACATATGCAACTGCACTAAAGCAGGCCTCCCATTTGCTATGATTATGCAGCTATATACGGACTGTGATCTGCAGGGTCTGTGTTTCTACTAAAGTAAGTGAAAATGTGAGGAACAACACACTGAATGTCCATAAGTTCATAGACACCTTCTCCTTCAGAATTTCTTGGGCGCTACCAAAGTGTAAGATCTACACTTCTGGAATGATTTTACATTCAATTTTAGGACATTGTGCTGACATTGTGGTGAATGTTTGAGTGCAATCTTTTTTTTCTCTGGCCTAGTGCTAATTTAGGAGGTCCTAAGGTGCCATAATGGTAGATTTAATAAGGAGTGGCCACAAAATAAAATATTGAAGACACAAGAGATTATATTGAGGCTACCGAGTCATATATTGAGGCCACAGAATAATATATTATACTGTGGCCACAATATAGCATAATTTGTCTACAATAATGTGAAAGGCAACAGACAAAGAAACACATCTACACACACAAGAACTGACCAGGGAACACTGAAAAGGGACTATATATACACAGAGCACTGACAAGGAACACCTGGGGACAGTAACGAGAGGGCAGGACTACTAAGGAGACTCAGACGAGAGGGCGGAGCTAAGGCGGGACTAGGGCGGAGACAAGAAGAATAAACAGAGCCATGTGCTAAATGAGCACATGGCTAGGAAAACAAACACAGGACGTGACACTATATTATCTTACATCACTTTAGGGACTTCGTAGCCCACTGTTGTGTTGATACTAGAACATTTATCTTATCATCACAGTGACAACTTTAGGCTTAAAGACTGAAACAAGCCCCCCCCCCCCCCCCCCCCCCCCCCACACACACACACATTTAAGTGTGCAAGAAGTATCACGTCCTAATAACAGCAGCTTATCTCCACACAGTTCAGGGATTACAGACAAGTTAGCAACTACATCAAGAAGCTGTTCAGGAGAGCGTTCGTCCCCCTTTACTGTAATAAACGCCCATAAAGGAACATTTCTGTGAGGATATGATGGCATCCTGATGTTAGATGCTGAACCTATTACAATATTTTCGGTGCTTCATCCACCACAGCCCAGTGCTTGGGGCTTTCTCCTTCTGTTTCTGACACTTGTCATTGTGCGTAGTGACCTCATAGCCCTTAGGCTCATGTGCCCTTAGCTGTTCCAGAGCGTCTCATTTCATTTCCTGCTCGGTGCAAGCTCCGTGACCAATGGAGTTGATCTCACTAATTGTAAGGACATATGACGTGAGCGAGGGACTCACTGACTCTCCCGGAATAAGCATTAATAGCACATCCACCACAGCACCTGTCTCCCTCCGCACATCCCTCCTCTTTATCCTCTTTTTACCCTTCATCCCATGGCAGGGCGTAACCCACGTCCGAACGCCACGTCTCCAAACAATATCTGTCCGTCTCCCTCACTCTCCCTCGCTCACAAAGCGGAGGCTCAGAGGAGGTAGGTGCTTATCTAATGTTCAGGATTAAATTCAGTTACCCCCCCGGGAGATTGGGTTAGGAGATGTCAGAAAGATAGATGGGCATCATGCCGGAATACCAACGCCCCAAAATCACTCTGCATGTGTGCTTGCGCGTGCGCCTGTAACCTTATACCAATATAGACACACGTGCAATTGATGTGTCCTCTTCCCTCTGGAAGCATTATGTAAACATGAAAATGGAAATAGCATCTAAGTGTTGCGCTCCAGCATGGCTCATGCATCATCTTTAAAAAATCATTTGCTTGACGTGTGTTTGTCCAGAAATCAGCGAAACTGGAGGCCATCACGTTTGATCTTTTAACCAAGAGCTAAACAATTAAATAATTGGAATAATGTACTTTGCAATAATGTCTGAGCTTCATCCGTGATAAATGAGTCTGAGTCTTTATTCTGAGACTGTTACAATAGTCCAGAGTAACAACAACATCACAACACTGTATAACCAATTGTAATCACGTTGACACAATGACACACAATTAACGTTTGAATTAAATGAATGTACTTCCTACAAAACAATGAATGATTACCCTTTGACCTAAAGGTTTTGGGCTTGGGATCCGAAGGACTAGGGGCAGGTGTGGAGTGTGTAAAGTGTCAGCTGTTTATCATCCCTCAACATCCACAAGTGAAGAGATTTAAAGCAAAATACCAATCACTTGCGTTAAACCGTACCTAAAGGCCATTGAGCTATTTGCTGAATGGGAAGACTAACGTTAATTAGCATGCTAATCTAAAGTCCTCTGGATCTACCAAAAATAAATGACAGAAATTGATAAGAAATGGTGCCAAATTGTGAGGAGAGTTCGCTGGATATTTAGATATAATGTGTGACTTCTTCTTAAGCAATAATACGAGTGGGAGATATTGGCTTTAGTGGCTTATCACAGCACAAACCTCAAGGGTATTACTGAGACTATACCACAGTTAAATCACCACCGCTTAACGTTAGC
The DNA here is from genome assembly GCF_029633855.1 of Hoplias malabaricus. Lineage (NCBI taxonomy): Eukaryota > Metazoa > Chordata > Actinopteri > Characiformes > Erythrinidae > Hoplias > Hoplias malabaricus. The sequence goes on from NC_089818.1 coordinate 7,294,790, forward strand.
TTTTAAGGTAAAGAGGATAGAAAAATAATATTTCCTCAAAGTAAAATAGCTCCATTTTATTAGGCCCACTGTCATTGTTGTGGTGTGTGTATATGGGGGAGTAATACCGGTACTTAAAGAGCTTCAGTCAGAGTGCCACTATCATGCAGCATTGGCACTCCCACATCCTCTCAGCCAAACACACTAGAGATTCAGACCTAACTGTGGTATAATTCCAAATAATCCACTAAATGCCCAATGCCAGGGAATGTCTGTATCCAGACTTCACACATTATTAAAGGCATCTACTTTTGAACATTATTTGAACAGTGTTCTATTCGTAATATATCTCTCTACTCTCAAAAATTACATTGAGGGTGACCCTCATTTATGATGTTGGTGAGCGTTCATGGAGCAAAGGGATTGAAAAAAATTCAAACAGAATTACATTAAAAACAACCAAAAAATGCACACGTTTAAAAATAAAATCAAATATAAGTCAGACAAAATAAAATGTAATATATATGTAATCATAAATTGTTTCGTCTCTGGTTTACAATACAATTGGTATTACATCTTTTGCCTCTCACTTTCCGAGCCCTGTAATTCATACTCACAGAACTGAGAGAAGAAATGATGAAAACATTGGAATTTAATTGATCAACCTGAGAGAAATTATTTAACAATATAAACTGACTTCTCTTTTTCCGAAAGGCATTTGCATGTTATTGTTGTTAGTTCTGGCAAGTGCACCTGGATTCAATAAAATCACAGAACTTCCAGCACCTGAAGACACGGGCATCGTGGGAGTTGTAGTTGTCTGCACCTGAAGCACTGCAGCGTCGAGAGAGAGGGGATATGGATTTTCAACCAAATCTATATTTCCTTTCCTATAGGGGCAGCACGCTTTTGTTCCTTTGTAGTTGTCTCTCCATCTTGACTTGCCCTTTGTTGAGGTCTGACCAATATTCTCACAGGTTCAGTTGTGATCAAATCAGAATTGTCCTTGTTTTGGTTAATTTCCAAATCGGGAAGTTTGGGTTTGTGTAAATAGTAGACAGCAAACAACTTAAAATACGACTGAGAGAGAGCTCCAGATGTTACTTTTTGATTTGTTATGATTTGATCTTAATTCAGTAGACAAGTTCTCGTCATTGGTGGCGCTGTGAATAAAACTAATACATTTAAACTCTCTGTTGAAGCAGAAGAAGAGCTACACAAACAGCACCATTATCTGTTAGGAATAACGTTACTCAGGAACAAAGCACAGCCGTTTCCAATGTTTTGGCGCCTAATTATAGGTTTCCAGTGAAGTGTAATGAACACTTGAAGATCAATGGGTCCTTTACATCGTATAACGTGTTTCTTCAGGTTAATGGAGGCTATGATGGTTCTAGAACCCTTGTAGATGGTAAAAACCATTTCTAAAATGTAGTATATAGAACCATCTGTTTCTGAAGAACTTCACAACGCAAGGAACCCATTAATCACGCCAAAGGTTCTTCGAGTGTTTAGGGTTCTTTACAATGTTCTTTACCAAAGAGTCTTTGTAGAAACCATTTTTAAGTGTGTAGCTTTAAGGTTAGGTTTATCGGATTAAGCCTGGGTTGTTTGATATTCACGAATAATTCAAATACAGGTTTCACGTCTTTAAAAGGCCAAACTTACTAAGACATTAGCATTTGTACATTGAGGACATTTGCTTCACCATAATTGTTGTTACTCTTCATTCTCTAAGTTATCTCACATAAATTGGAGGCACTGTTTTACTACGTACACTCAGAGTCTCTGTTATGCACCTGCTACGAAAACAGACGTTATTTTTGTTGTTGTTTTTTTCTCTAGTGATAGCAGAACACAAATAAAACACACTGTTTTTCTAACCTTCTGGACTTCGCTGTTACGCTTTCATGTTACGTTTAGGGTTAGGGAAAGTTTTAAGGCTATTTTTAACACAATCCTGAATCCTTTTATTTATTTATTTATTTATTTTAATTATTAAAAAAACATGTATGTTTTCACCCTAATACCCAGTCTGCTTTGTGGACACATCCAACAAAAGGAGTTTGTTCCACTTTTACTGCAGTAAGAGCTTACACTGTACTAGAAAGGCTATTGTTCAAATTGCTGTGATGATTTGATTGCATTCAACCATGCTGGTGTTGTCCCAAAAGTGTCCATCAGTCCAGAGAACACAGATGAGCTGTTGCACTATTCAGCACTGGGGGCTTTACGACTAAATGCTTGGCATTTAATATTGAGTCTAGACCTATGTGCAGCTGCTTCTTATATTGTGATCATACAGGATCTACATTCTGACATATAGCTTACTTATATAACAATGATGATGTCATGATGAACAGACCAATAGAAATGCTTCAAAGGGGGGAGGTATACATTTGTTTAGCTTAAAAGGTAACTTGTAAATATATCATTAAATATAATTTTAGACTGTAAATCTTCAATGGGCGATCATGCCTGAAATCTCCCTCTCTTTCTAATGCTCACACCACACACACACACACACACACACACACACACACACCTGTGCTGGTATCCTCAGGAGAGTCTGCTGCCCTGTAGTGATGACTGGCCCGCTACCTGAGCCGTAAGATGCTCTCTGCCCTCCGGCTGCTGCTTAGCAATTCTGCTCTGAATACAACAGCACAGCCGCCTCTCGCCTTCGTCCCTGCCGCCGGACCCCAACACCAAACAACTGTAATGAACTTACAGACCTTGGGACGCTCCCTCTGATAACCGTCAACAAAGCCCAGAGAAAGAGGAGACCGACTTTCTCCTTCTGTACGCCTGACAGATAGCACTAATGCTAGTTGCTAACATCAATTTCGAGACAGAGCATCAAGGTTTATTTGTCACACATATAATCATATACGGTACCGTTAGCAGTAAAATGACTTATGTGTGTGTGTGTGTGTGTGTGTGTGTTCTCCAGAATATAGTCCTCTCCACACTTTATAAGACATTAATGTGTGCTTGTATGTGTGTGTGTGTGTGTGTGTGTGTGTGTGTGTGTGTGTTTGTGTACTCCATTTCTCATATTTATATTCTGTGAAGTAGCCATGCTAGCATAAGCTCTGTAGCTAGGCTGATGCTAAGTTTTAATGTGGTAATGTTAATCCCATATCATCGCATGTGTCTGTTTTCTCTAGACTACATGTCCTTATCCAGCACACTTCACTCTACCCTCCACTTCTGACATTTATCACATGTAATTGGTAGTTTGTGTGTGTGTATTCTATCCTCACTTCTGTGAGCTAGCATGATAGCACAAGCCCTATATAGGTAGGTTAATACTAGCTGTTAACATTGTAGTGTTCTCATGGCATTAAAATGCGTGTGTGTGTGTGTGTGTGTGCGCGCGTGAGTGTGTGTTGTGTTACTATATCCTTTCCACCACACTTCTCTCTGTCCTCTAGTGCTTACATTTGTCTTCAGAGTGAGCTAGCATGCTAGCACAAGTGCGTCTCCATGTGTATGCTATGTTTTGGTGCTTTGGGTGCAATTCTTCCTCACAGGTATCCATACTTCTTTCTTTCTCTCTCCTCTCTCTCTCTCTCTCTCTCTCTCTCTCTCTGTATATTTAATCTTTAATTATATATATCCAGTGTTTGACAGGAGGCAGTTGTACAAAGAGAGTTGGTCTGAGGAGGAACACAATCCTCATATGAAGACATGCCAATCATGGATGGAGGGATGAGAGGAGAGGAGAAGAGCGACCGCGGCCGTGGCTTGCTCCCTCAAACGGCCATTTGAAAAGTGAATGCATTGTGTCAGACCCACTTTCTGTCTGTCTTACATGGAAAGCAGGCTGAGCGCTACGTGGTGAGCTCAGTGCTGGAGGGGAGATGGGGGTCTTTTACTGAAGAGATAAGTGAACAGGCTGCGGAAAATGGAGACGTGCTTACATTATTTAGTTTTGAATAAGAGGCACCTTTAAAGGTGATGTTCATGATTTTAATCCAATACGCTTTTTAAACACTGCTCTCTGCTCTGTGTGCGCTGAAAAAAGGCTCTTGTGTTTTTGTACGCAGCCCTGGCTTGGTAAAAATAAAGTTGCTTGAAAATGGCAATTGAAGAATTTATTGGTCGCTCCATCAGGAAAGAGCACTGCAACAGCATGATTAAATTGATCTGTTCTGAGGGTAATATTGTATCCAAATTACTTGTCTTGCTTTAGATGATCTATAGATGGTGATTTTGAAAATGTAGAGCATTAACACTTAATTTTAGGTTATATTTTGTTGAATAAAATTCAATTGTAGGGCAGCATCGTGCTGCAGCAGGTAGTGTGACAGTCACATAGCTCTAGGGACCTGGAGGTTGTGGGTTCTAGTCCCACTCCGGGTGACTGTCTGTGAGGAGTATGGTGTGTTCTCTCTGTGTCTGCATGGGTTTCCTCCGGGTGACTGTCTGTGAGGAGTGTGGTGTGTTCTCCCTGTGTCTGCGTGGTTTCCTCCGGGTGACTGTCTGTGAGGAGTGTGGTGTGTTCTCCTGTGTCTGTGTGGGTTTCCTCCGGGTGACTGTCTGTGAGGAGTGTGGTGTGCTCTACCCTCCCCCTCCGTGTCTGCGTGGGTTTCCCTCCGGGTGACTGTCTGTGAGGAGTGTGCTGTGTTCTCCCTGTGTCTGCGTGAGTTTCCTCTGGGTGACTGTCTGTGAGGAGTGTGCTGTGTTCTCCCTGTGTCTGCGTGAGTTTCCTCCGGGTGACTGTCTGTGAGGAGTGTGGTGTGTTCTCTCTGTGTCTGTGTGGGTTTCCTCTGGGTGACTGTCTGTGAGGAGTGTGGTGTGTTCTCTCTGTGTCTGCGAGGGTTTCCTCGGGTGACTGTCTGTGAGGAGTGTGGTGTGTTCTCTCTGTGTCTGCGTGGGTTTCCTCCGGGTGACTGTCTCTGAGGAGTGTGGTGTGTTCTCTCTGTGTCTGCATGGTTTCCTCCGGGTGACTGTCTGTGAGGAGTGTGGTGTGTTCTCCCTGTGTCTGCGTGGGTTTCCTCCGGGTGACTGTCTGTGAGGAGTGTGGTGTGTTCTCCCGTGTCTGCGTGGGTTTCCTCCGGGTGACTGTCTGTGAGGAGTGTGGTGTGTTCTCCCTGTGTCTGCGTGGGTTTCCTCCGGGTGACTGTCTGTGAGGAGTGTGGTGTGTTCTCTCTGTGTCTGCGTGGGTTTCCTCCGGATGACTGTCTGTGAGGAGTGTGATGTGTTCTCTCTGTGTCTGCGTGGGTTTTCTCCGGGTGCTCCAGTTTCCTCCCACAGTCCAAAAACACATGCTGTAGGTGGAAAAGTGTCCGTAGGTGTGTGTGTGTGTGTCTGTGTTCCCCTGTGAAGGACTGGCGCCCCCTCCAGGGTGTATTCCCCTCCTTGCGCCCAATGATTGCAGGTAGGCTCTGGACCCACCGCGACCCTGAACTGGATAAGGGTTACAGATAATGAATGAATAAAAATGACAATTGTCATATTTAATACTAAACAACAGTTACAATAAAATGATAAAAGAGCAGGAGAATGTTTAAATTCTGAATTATAATTATACAGTGTGCGTCAAAAGTCACAAAACCACACTTTTATCTAAATACCCAGCAGTATTGTGTGAGGGGGCCTATCTTTCAGGCTATGTCCCGAACATGGCCGCATTCTTGATCAAGGGCATGTTTTTCCAATGGGAAACAACGTGAGGAACTTTAGCTCAGTGGTGGCTAACAGCTGAGCAGAAGAGGTTGGAGGTTTTCTTTACCCGGTTACGGTCAGTAATTCTCAAACATGTACAAACTAATATGTAATAACTACTGTTACAGATGTGCAGATGTTTTTAATCACTGCATCATGCTCTAACAAGCTCTTAACAACAAAGCGAAAGCTAGGTTAAACTGTCCTCTACGAACAATTCACACTGTTAATGTTTTGGCTGAGGTTGTATTCGGGATTCAAAAATTCACACCATCCGTGAGTGTGTGTATGTTTCTACATGGCATGACACCATGTTCTCACCCTCCTAGCTCTGCGTTAATGAGCCAAGACTCACATCAAGTTCTCCTATTAGCATTACAGCTAGCATCATAAACCTCATACAAACATTCAGCCTCGACAAGAGCCCGCTGTGAGCTCCTCCTTCTTCTCACTTCATCTCTCTCTCTCTCTCTCGCCCTCTGTTGTTCTCCCGAAACCACAGGCCTTCCCAAACACTCTCACACACACACAACAGAAAGAGAAAAAGAGAGGAGGGGAGGGAGCGAGGGAGAGGAGAGAGAGAGAGAGACACACACACTGATGTATTGTGATGTGTAAATATAAAACCCTCACTTCCTGCCCACTGCTGTGGGCTCCATTATGGCAGACGGGGGTGGGAAACCTAATCGGACTGAGCACTCGCTAACTTCTCATAATCTCTCTCTCTCTCTCTCTCTCTCTCTCACTTGCTCTCACTCTCTCTCTCTCTCTCTCTCTCTCTCACTCAGAATGGATCAAAGGTTAATAGCTCTACACTGAGACCTCACGTGATGTTGTGCTCCACATCTGGCTCAGATGATTTACAGATTTACAGATAACAGCGTAGAGTAGCATTTTACTGCAGTGTATTGTACTCTGGTGTATAGTATCTGATCATATTGTACTTTATTGTACACTGTATTTTATTGTGTTGAACTGTATTGGGTCATATTCTATAGTCCCATATTTGAATGCCTGGTATTGCATCGTTTTATTGCACTATACTGTATTTTTCTATGCATCATTGCCTTGCGTTTAATCGTACTGAAGCACATTTTAATGTGTTATATGTTGTGTTTTACAGTAATGTGTTGTACAGTTATTGTGTATTGTACTGTGTTGTTTGCTGCTAGGTTATATGCAGTGTGCAGTGTTTCTATAGATCAGCACTTATCTTGCACTTTATCACACCCTGCCCTCATATTTAACCCTGCTTTATTTAATAACATCTCTTTTCATTCATTTTGATGTGTGGAAGTTTTCTGTTTGAGCAACAAGGCATTTAATTTGGAATGAGACAGGGAAAGAAGAAAGGAAGTGAGGGATAGAAGAATAAAGAAAAAGCAGGGAGCGAGAGAGAGAGGGGAGAGTGGGGAGAGAGAGAGAGAGACAAAGAGAGAGAGAGAGAGAGAGAGAGAGAGAGACAGAGAGAGAGGAGAGAGAGACAGAGAGAGAGAGAGAGACAGAGAGAGAGAGAGACAGACAGAGGAGAGAGAGAGAGAGAGAGGTGAGAGCATATAAATTTCCAGCGAGCTGAGCAGGCCCGGCCCAGCCCACCTCGGCCCTGCCCCCCACACGATTATCCAAGTTCCCTTTTTAAGCCTTGACCTTGTGCTGGCGGTGAGTGTTTCCCAGTCAGCAGAACGCTTTATCTCGGAAAGCAACAATCAATAAGGATAATTAATGATGCCTGCCGCAGCCAGAGGCTCAGCAGTCATTCAGCACTGCAGTGAGCTCGGGGTCAAGGCTGGCGGCTGTCACTCACCAAATTACAATCACCCTCACGTCACCCCGCCCCCGCCACACCCCGTCTGACGTTTCTGACGCCTTCGTCCCCATCACACTTTTAATTAAGAGCTTTAATATACAACGTTAACAGCAGAAAGGGGGACATGTGGAGTCTCACACTGTAAGCCACATTTTTTATTATTATTATATATTTTTATTATTATTCAGAAGATCATAAATCACCTGCGAGGTGCAATTTCTCTTCAGGAGCAGAGATGAGAATGTAATCCAGCAGCTGAGGATGTAAATGGGGAGTAAAAAGCTAGAGAGCACACCTTGAACGTCCTACACCGAAGAGTCCTTAATATCTCAGTACTTTCTGAAAGACGACCATGAGATCAGATGGAAACATGAAGGAGACTCGAGCAAAAGTCCGATCAAGTTTCAGTGGAGATAAAGTCACAAACTCTGCTCACATTTACCAGATGATCAAGAACCTACTTCCCCTAATGTCTCGTTTATCTCTCTCTTGTGTCTCATGTCTCCTTTTGATCTCTTCTTTTCTCCTAAGAATCTCTGAATCCATTACAGAGCAACCTATGAGCAATACAATTAATTATATCCAGTGTGTTGATGATAGCTGTGAAGCTATAGCAAATCAGCACATGTCAGATGTGTTTTGATGAACGTGTTGATGGACAGGATCTTTTAAGTGCAATGGTGTGTTGAGAAACGTAACTTGACTTCACGGTTTTATACATTGTTTGAATCACCACAGAAACACATTTGCAACTCGAGCTGGTTAGTTTTGGAACACTTTCGCTCTGGGTTTACCTTCCTGTAGTTATTTGATCTCTCAAATTAGAGTTAGTTCCACCTTAAATAATGTAACAGTAAAAATAAGTCGGGGTTACCAACCTATGGAGCAGACGTATAGCAATATCTTAATCTCTTTAATTGTTTTTAAACATTCAGAGTCTCTCCCACTGTCCAAACGCCTCCAGACATTGGCCGAGAGAGAGAGAGAGAGTATGAGTAGAGACACTTAGTTTGTTTCCATTTACCAAGCCAGGGCTGTGTACAAACACTGGAGCTTTTCCAGCACTAAACAGTGCATCAAATGGCGAGGAAACATTTTCAGAATTTATAAAATTTGTATTGGGTTAGGGCGGCATGGTGGTGCAGCGGGTAGTGTCTCAGTCACACAGCTCTAGGGGCTGTCTGTGAGGAGTGTGGTGTGTTCTCTCTGTGTCTGCGTGGTTTCCTCCAGGTGACTGTCTGTAAGGAGTGTGGTGTGTTCTCTCTGTGTCTGCATGGGTTTCCTCCAGGTGACTGTCTGTGAGGAGTGTGGTGTGTCTCTCTGTGTCTGCATGGGTTTCCTACGGGTGACTGTCTGTGAGGAGTGTGGTGTGTTCTCTCTGTGTCTGCGTGGGTTTCCTCCAGGTGCTCTGGTTTCCTCCACAGTCCAAAAACACATGTTGGTAGGTGGATGGTGACTCAAAAGTGTCCGTAGGGTGAGTGAATGTGTGTGTGTGTGTTGCCCTGTGAAGGACTGCGCCCCCTCCAGGTGTGTATTCCCGCCTTGCA
>NC_089818.1:7324422-7331922 GCF_029633855.1 Hoplias malabaricus
TCGGAGGACCTCAAGGGTCAGTGATGGGATCAAGATGTGTTTAGAGGCAATTTGGATTCACCTGAAAACCCTGTACTCCAACTCTGGCTCAAATGAATCACAGGCAGTACTGCTCAAAATTCTTCAAAAACACTTATGACTATTGCTGTTGTTGTTATTATTTTTATTATTACACAATTATAGTGTTTCTAAATATTCTCATGGGCAGCACGGTGGTGCAGCAGGTAGTGTCGCAGTCACACAGCTCCAGAGACCTGGAGGTTGTGGGATTGATTCCGTTGTTGTTATTATTTTTATTATTACACAATTATAGTTCGATTCCCGCTCGGGTGACTGTCTGTGAGGAGTGTGGTGTGTTCTCCCTGTGTCTGCGTGGGTTTCCTCCGGGTGACTGTCTGTGAGAGTGTGGTGTGTTCTCCCTGTGTCTGCGTGGGTTTCCTCCGGGTGACTGTCTGTGAGGAGTGGTGGTGTGTTCTCCCTGTATCTGCGTGGGTTTCCTCCGGGTGACTGTCTGTGACGAGTGTGGTGTGTTCTCCTTGTGTCTGCGTGGGTTTCCTCGGGTGACTGTCTGTGACGAGTGTGGTGTGTTCTCCCTGTGTCTGCGTGGGTTTCCTCCGGGTGACTGTCTGTGAGGAGTGTGGTGTGTTCTCCTTGTGTCTGCGTGGGTTTCCTCGGGTGACTGTCTGTGACGAGTGTGGTGTGTTCTCCTGTGGTCTGCGTGGGTTTCCTCCGGGTGACTGTCTGTGAGGAGTGTGGTGTGTTCTCCCTGTATCTGCGTGGGTTTCCTCCGGGTGACTGTCTGTGACGAGTGTGGTGTGTTCTCTCTGTGTCTGCGTGGGTTTCCTCCGGGTGACTGTCTGTGAGGAGTGTGGTGTGTTTCTCCCTGTGTCTGTGTGGGTTTCCTCCGGGTGACTGTCTGTGAGGAGTGTGGTGTGTTCTCCCTGTGTCTGCGTGGGTTTCCTCCGGGTGACTGTCTGTGATGAGTTTGGTGTGTTCTCCCTGTGTCTGCGTGGGTTTCCTCCGGGTGACTGTCTGTGAGGAGTGTGGTGTGTTCTCCCTGTGTCTGTGTGGGTTTCCTCCGGGTGACTGTCTGTGAGGAGTGTGGTGTGTTCTCCCTGTGTCTGCGTGGATTCCTCCGGGTGACTGTCTTTGAGGAGTGTGGTGTGTTCTCCCTGTGTCCTGTGTGGGTTTCCTCTGGGTGACTGTCTGTGAGGAGTGTGGTGTGTTCTCCCTGTGTCTGTGTGGGTTTCCTCCGGGTGACTGTCTGTGAGGAGTGTGGTGTGTTCTCCCTGTGTCTGCGTGGATTTCCTCCGGGTGACTGTCTTTGAGAGCGTGGTGTGTTCTCCCTGTGTCTGCGTGGATTTCCTCCGGGTGACTGTCTTTGAGAGTGTGGTGTGTTCTCCCTGTGTCTGCGTGGGTTTCCTCCGGGTGACTGTCTGTGATGAGTTTGGTGTGTTCTCCCTGTGTCTGCGTGGGTTTCCTCCGGGTGACTGTCTGTGAGGAGTGTGGTGTGTTCTCCCTGTGTCTGTGTGGGTTTCCTCCGGGTGACTGTCTGTGAGAGTGTGGTGTGTTCTCCCTGTGTCTGCGTGGATTTCCTCCGGGTGACTGTCTTTGAGGAGTGTGGTGTGTTCTCCCTGGTGTCTGCGTGGATTTCCTCCGGGTGCTCCAATTTCCTCCCACAGTCCAAAAATACACGTTGGTAGGTGGATTGGTGACTCAAAAGTGTCCGTAGGTGTGAGTGTGTGTGTGTTGCCCTGTGAAGGACTGGTGCCCCCTCCAGGGTGTATTCCCGCCTTGTGCCCAATGATTCCAGGTAGGCTCTGGACCCACCGCAACCTTGAACTGGATAAGGGTTACAGATAATGAATGAATGAATAGATTTTCTCCTTGATCGTATGAATTTGTTAAATCAGCAGCGCACTTAATTTAACATAATGAAATATTCGCACACACACAATATCACACTGCAATAATTGGATATGATTTGATATATATAATATTTGTAATATTCTATTTTATGAAATTTTTTCAGTAATTAAACTTTATTTCTCAGATAAATACATTTATAAATCTAATTTCTCAGGTTCACATCTTAAACCCAGCATTCGTCCATGTCCTTCCCTTGTGGGTTTATTATTCGTCCTGTCCATTATAAATTCTGTTCTGTACTTTTGAGTCTGTTTGCATTTCTCAGTAAACCTGTCTAACTGACAGCTGTACATCCTTTCAAACCCATAGTTGTCCAGTTATTAAGTTAAGACAGGGAAGGTTGACTGTGGATGTGTGCGGATCTGAGCTTGAATTCCTCCTGTGTCTCAAAAGTGAAAGCTTAGATGCTGTTTATGCGATTCAGGTCTGCATCGTTCTCTATTTCTCTGTATATTTTAATCAGTGTTTGTTATCCATTCTTGTAAATGCTTCAGATCAGTGACTTTTAAAGGGAACATACACACCTTCCTAAAAAAAACAATGTAATAGTTTATTCGGAGCATTTCTCTCGGTCCGTTCATCAGCGAACACGAACACGACATGAAGGACAAGTGGCATTTCCAAAGGTTTGTTCTCAATATACAGAGTCCATGTGGTGAGGTCACTGTGTCGCATCCGCACAGGGCATTAACGCATGGGGAATAAACAGAACAAACAGAAAACATTGGACAACACATGTTTTATTCACGTGGTTTTATAACGGCATGTGTGCTGAGTGTGTTAGCCGTCATGTCTCTGTGTTTGTACTTGTGTGAGTGTGTTTATTTGCTGCTGTGAGTGTGGGTGAACCTGCTCGATCTCCGTCTGTTGGCCAGGTTGGCAGGGGGTGTGTGGACGTAAGACCTCGTATGCTATAGGTTCTATTGTGTCCTGATAATATAGAAACCTACACATATGCACGCTCGCGTGTTGTTGTGAAAGTCAGTGAACCGTGTTGTTTAGCTATAGCCTGACAATGGGGAGCGTGCACAAGTCCAGAAGAATGCTAATGGCTTTCCCTTCCCATTGTTCAATTGTTTGGTTTTAAATAAATAACCTCGAGTTACGTTCACTAAACCCCAGGCCCAAACTCGCCACCTGTTCTTCCTACAGTGGCGCAAACTTAGAAAAGCGAGGATACCTTTAATACGGTGTTCAACCATCCGACTTCATCACGCCTCAATCTTCCCTCTCCATGGACTCCCACAAAGTCCACAATCGCTTATTGTTCCCGCTATAGCGTCATATGCTCGGTCCAGTGGTAAAACGCGGAACACGTCTCTAAACCACTCTGAAACAATTGGGATGTGTATGTGGAGGTCAGAAGTCATACAGCTAAAACCTGGTTCTGATTTTAAAGGGGTTGGGGGGGCGGATAATATGAGAAATGTGACCCGACAAGGCCAGAAACACTTTTCTGATTGTTGAACACTGATTGTTAACCACAACAGAAGCATGTTTTCTAATTGTTTCCCTCATTGAAACAGCGAAAGAAGTTGTGTCCAAACTTCGTACGCAAGTTTGGAGACACCTGCTCATCCTCCTTTGCCGCAGTAATAGATTCTACTCTTTTGTGAAGGCTTTTTTCCACATTCTGTGAGGATGTCTTGGCATTCAGATGCAGCAGCAACAGTAGTAAGGTCAGGGATTGATGCTGGAGGAATATTTGTGGATCACGAGCACCACTCAAACTCATCCTGATGGTGCTCCATCACTACAGAGAACAAGGTTAAGTTGAACTGTGAGGGACTTAAAAGTAACATTAGGAACTATTTCTACCTTAAAATTACAGCTTCAAAATCACTGTGATGCTTCACTGAGCTGTAACAGGGAGAATAGGCATCTGTCTTTGCTACTCTGGGCTTAGCACTGCAGAAACTGCACTATGTACCCACATTACCCTAGTGTTCTTTAAGACTATTGTTTTTGTCCTTTTATCTGCACATTGTCCAATGTATCTGCTCCACAGACCACACAGGTAAAAAATGGCTAATGAAGTATGCAGAGCAACAGCTTGACTACATTGTGGAATTCTAGATGTGACCACACTCTTAAATATAAAGGTGCTCACTGACAAAGTGTCAATGAGGTGGCTTTAATGTTACGTTATGGGTGATTTTTGCTCCAAAAAGAGTTTGTTGTGGGGGTTATTTGAGGCAGTGGCCCATTTTAATGAAGTCAGGAGGCCTCTAAAGGGTTAATGAGATTATGAACTCTATTATGATCTGTTGTATAAACTGACGCATGAAGGAACAATGGTTGTGTGCGACGGACGCTGTGTTTTGGTTCTCTCTCGTCAGCTCTTCCTGTGTGAGTGAGGAGCGCTGAGCTCGGGCCTGTTCCCCGCAGCACGGCTCAATTAGGGCTCCGAGCGTGGCCCTCCACACCCCTGCGTCACCCTTCTGTTTCCCGCCAGCGCAGCAGGGTGGGAAATGAGCTGTCATCGCCGCCATAGTGGCACAGCGTCCAGGCTAATCAGATAGAGAGGGGGCGGGTTCAGGACGGGGTGCGGGTGGACGATGGCCATTCGGAGCCTTTTCCGGCTGACCAGAGTCAGCTGAGGCAAATATTTACCACCAGGCAGGGAAATGTCTATTTCCTGTCACTGTTAGCACAGAACAATCATTCCCGCTCTTTCTCTCTACTCTCTCTCTCTCTGTCTCGACCTCTGTCTCTCGCCCCCTCTCTCCTGCGTTTGGGTTTTCTCAGAATAGCAGTAATTATCACACTTCCCTGTATTATCCGCCGCTGCTCATTGTCCTGGACGAGCGCACATTAGGACCCACTCTGGAGCGGAAGAGGCGAGCTAGCGCTGCGCGATGACTCAGCACAGCACACACTGACCGTATGAATGGGTCCGTCAGGCTCCGCCCACAAGGGCTCTGTTCTGAAGCCGCCGTAGTTTGACCTGAGAGGATTGTTGAAAACTGGGAAAAATCCAGTCCCCTTCCAACTATAGCACACACCTCAGTGTCTGTCAAATGCAGTGTAGTGCTGTGTTCAATCAAACTCACCAGAAACCATGGCCCATGACCTTTCACATTATGTTACTCAGTACACTATGGTAAAACTTTGTAGGGACCAACTCACCCAGAATCTCTTCAGAACTCAAGATGAAGTGTGTCCACGTGTTGCAGTGACTCCTACTCTTCCTGCTTTATAATAAAAAATTTACAATGCTTATCCAGTAAACATTTATCCGTTGATTCAACGTTGAAATAACGTAATGACTGCCGTCTCATCAACGTTCTCTTAAGGTTGAAAATGAAAGTGAAAGACGTCCAAACACAGACATTGAAAAGACGACTATTAGACGTATTTTGGACGTCCATTGACGTTATTAATTGGTCCCGAAATAAATTACTTGTATAAAACGCGTTTGGACGTCCACTGACGTTATCGATTGGTCACCACTTAACTAACTTATTAAGATGGATTGTGGACGTCCATTGACGTTTAAAATATGTCCTTGACGGACAGACTACTTTTAGTCCTCCAGGGACGTTCCTTGTTTACTGTGTAGTTGCCACAATATCTTTACACCATCAATGGGCATTATCCCAGCGACTCACGTATTTTTTATATTTACGTAATAAACGTACTCATATTTTTACCACTTTTATTATATAGAATGTCTTTAATTGTTTCCCCCTTTCATATATTTTTATTACTTTTTTTCATGGTAAAATTGATTTTATAATCTACAATTTCACCGCGACCCTGAACTGGATACGTGGTTACAGATTAATGAATGATTGAATGAATGAATGAATGATGAATGAATATACAATTTCATATTTAACTTTGGTTAAAAATATATTCTCTATAGTAGGAATATATTTCTTAGTATATTAGTATTAGTATAGTATATTTCTTAATTCTGGTCGATACAATATAATTCCGATATCGATACGAACAGTTTATAATCACTGAAAAACTTCCAAAAACAAACAAGAAACATGACATCACCATCAAACTATTGGCTTTGTCAATATTAGTATTTTTAAAGTACATTTAAAATTGAGTGCTGAACTGACAACAGAGACCTGTAATGAACCGTCTGTCAGTGATTGATGTTGTAATTACTGTACGTTGTAATAGTGAAAATGTCTTTAAAAATAGTATCATTGTTATTAAAATCGTTTATATTGCAATATATATTGATACTGAATCATTGTCAGCCCTTTTCTAAAGCCGTTTGAGCTGCATTCATATGTTAAAGGTGCTATACAAATGAAGTATATTATTATTATTATGTGTCAGGATTTCTAACCAGTTTCATTCTACTCTGCAGTGACAATAAAGGAATCTTAATGTTAGTTAATTTAACTCTTTAGAAAGTCTTCACCCTAGGTATCAGATCATTGCAGTGAGAAACGGATGGCCTCCAGCCTCATAAACATTAATGGAGTCAGGTGTTGAAGATCATTAATGAGTCTGAATTAAGTTCTGGATCACAAATAACAGTCAGACTCATACAAAATGTAAAAGATTGAGCTCCAACACCTCAGAGAACATCCCACGACGGCTCCACAGACCAGTGCTTGGGGCTTCATACCCCTCTAGCCTACTCTTGGCATTGGGCATGGCATGTGGCAGCTGCACCAGAGCATTACCATTGTATTAGTCATTGCTTCTTTTTTGGAGATTAAAGCAACAGTAAATTAACTCACTCCGTAGAAGTGTTGTGAAAGGATGCATCGGTCTGAGGAGAATGGGCCGGTGATTTACTGGGTGAAAGGTCACCAGTGTCGGATGAAAGGATGTTTGTGATTGGTTAGTTGTTTAGTTAAGAGTTGATGGGATCGGCCAATCAGTGCTGCTGCTGAAAGCAATCTCCTTCTTCATTCCCATTGACAGAGCAGCCAGCTGTCCACAGGCCCTTACACACACACACACACACACACACACACACACACACGGCCTGGTGGGCTGTCAGGAGGGGCTCGAGGGTATTGATCTAACCTACTCTGTGATGTCAAAGGCTGACAGGCTGCTGTAAGTGGACATGTTCTCACTGCTTTTCACTTTTCACTCCTTTCTCTCCTTCCTTTCATTTCCTTTCCTTCCTTAATCCCTCCATCCCTTGCTTTAAGCATCATTTTAGGGCCTAGATTGTGAAAATTCCCCTGACTATATTTAAAAATAAATGAGAGTATCCAAACATGGTCATTGCTTTTTTGATTTCACAAAAAAAAATGGTTCATGCTGAACTTCTAAGGTGTGTTTCAGACCCAAACTGCATTCTGAATAAGGCTCAGCCAGTCAGGACCGAACACACACACGGCTACGGCAGACGCTCTCTTCTCGAGCTTGAAGAAGAGTACAGCTTTGTCCTGTGATATAGAATCATTACCTGGGATCATTAATAAGACCATAGTGAGTGTAAACAGATAGTAATACATGTATAAACTGCTATAAATCCTTTATAACCAGCTTATAAACCATACTGTACAAAACACTGTGAGGCTTTAATTACAGCCCTGAGGCCCAGCAGCACCATCTGCTTTACACTGAGACTCTCAAATCACC
>NC_089818.1:7334422-7339422 GCF_029633855.1 Hoplias malabaricus
GGAGATAGAAGCGGCATAAGAAGCTTCAGACGCAGTCTGTTATCCCGAGTGCAGAAGGAATAATCTGCACAGGATCTGCTCGGCTTTTCCCCCCTACATTAACGTGGTCTGGATCAACGTGGGCTCAGACGTCCTAACGTACCATGTGTCAGAGAAACACTGTAGAAGAACCACAGCTGGGTTCTTTTAAGGATGTTCTACAATCCACAATGTTCTACACTGCTCTCCTCCATCCACAATGTTCTACACTGCTCTCCTCCATCCACAATGTTCTACACTGCTCTCATCCATCCACAATGTTCTACACTGCTCTCCTCCATCCACAGGGTTCTACACTGCTCTCCTCCATCCACAATGTTCTACACTGCTCTCCTCCATCCACAATGTTCTACACTGCTCTCATCCATCCACAATGTTCTACACTGCTCTCATCCATCCACAATGTTCTACACTGCTCTCCTCCATCCACAATGTTCTACACTGCTCTCCTCCATCCACAATGTTCTACACTGCTCTCCTCCATCCACAGGGTTCTACACTGCTATCCTCCATCCACAATGTTCTACACTGTTCTCCTCCATCCACAGGGTTCTACACTGCTCTCCTCCATCCACAATGTTCTACACTGCTCTCCTCCATCCACAGGGTTCTACACTGCTCTCCTCCATCCACAATGTTCTACACTGCTCTCCTCCATCCACAATGTTCTAAACTGCTCTCCTCCATCCACAATGTTCTACACTGCTCTCCTCCATCCACAGGGTTCTACACTGCTCTCCTCCATCCACAATGTTCTACACTGTTCTCCTCCATCCACAGGGTTCTACACTGCTCTCCTCCATCCACAATGTTCTACACTGCTCTCCTCCATCCACAATGTTCTACACTGTTCTCCTCCATCCACAATGTTCTACACTGCTCTCCTCCATCCACAATGTTCTACACTGCTCTCCTCCATCCACAATGTTCTACACTGCTCTCCTCCATCCACAATGTTCTACACTGTTCTCCTCCATCCACAATGTTCTACACTGCTCTCCTCCATCCACAATGTTCTACACTGCTCTCCTCCATCCACAATGTTCTATACTGCTCTCCTCCATCCACAATGTTCTACACTGCTCTCCTCCATCCACAATGTTCTACACTGCTCTCCTCCATCCACAATGTTCTACACTGCTCTCCTCCATCCACAGGGTTCTACACTGCTCTCCTCCATCCACAATGTTCTACACTGTTCTCCTCCATCCACAGGGTTCTACACTGCTCTCCTCCATCCACAATGTTCTACACTGTTCTCCTCCATCCACAGGGTTCTACACTGCTCTCCTCCATCCACAATGTTCTACACTGCTCTCCTCCATCCACAGGGTTCTACACTGCTCTCCTCCATCCACAATGTTCTACACTGCTCTCTCCATCCACAATGTTCTAAACTGCTCTCCTCCATCCACAATGTTCTACACTGCTCTCCTCCATCCACAGGGTTCTACACTGCTCTCCTCCATCCACAATGTTCTACACTGTTCTCCTCCATCCAGCAGGGTTTCTACACTGCTCTCCTCCATCCACAATGTTCTACACTGCTCTCCTCCATCCACAATGTTCTACACTGTTCTCCTCCATCCACAATGTTCTACACTGCTCTCCTCCATCCCACAGGGTTCTACACTGCTCTCCTCCATCCACAATGTTCTACACTGTTTCTCCTCCACCCACAGGGTTCTACACTGCTCTCCTCCATCCACAATGTTCTACACTGCTCTCCTCCATCCACAATGTTCTACACTGTTCTCCTCCATCCACAATGTTCTACACTGCTCTCCTCCATCCACAATGTTCTACACTGCTCTCCTCCATCCACAATGTTCTCACACTGCTCTCCTCCATCCACAATGTTCTACACTGTTCTCCTCCATCCACAGGGTTCTACACTGCTCTCCTCCATCCACAATGTTCTACACTGCTCTCCTCCATTCACAATGTTGTACACTTTTTAAAACATCTTCCTTCATCCACACGGTTCCATGTGTTTCTACAGGAGATGCACTGAAATCACCTGCTGTTCTGCTGGTGGTCGTCTGTGCTGCTGTTTTGAAAGTAATCGTTTCATCACTAAGTGCTTAACCCTCCATTAGCCACGCAGCCTGAGGAGTGTGTGATTTACAGAGTGTAGTGGAGAGCACTGGAAGATTTACCACACACATACACACACACACACACTTACACACACACACACCCCTACACAAAGGCTGATGATGCTCCCCTATTGACCCACAGAGAGCAGCCAGCTGTTACTCCCTCATTCACGACATCAGCCTCCAGCCGCTGAAGAGCACTTCACATTTACTGTTCTCACTGACCACGGTGCTTGGCCTTTTATGGCACTTCATATAAATATCCTTGACTCTCCAACAACAGTTTCACCTGGATATGATCCACAGCTAAAGTGGACCCTGTAATGGCCTGGTGAGACAGACAGACTCCACGGCTCTGGATACCACGTCTGTTTTCAACCCTCAAACAGCTGCAGGAAGATCGACTGCAGTAGTGTTGAGTGTTGTAATGGTTTGTTTCCTCTGGGTGGTGTTGTCCAAAATGGCTCCCTATTCACCATTCTCCATATTACTCATTACACAGTGCACTATTATAGGGAACATAATTCAGGAGGGTAGTGAATGGTTTCAGACACTAACTCATGCAGGTTTTTACCAAACAACGCTGTGCATTATGGGTATCTGCTATCCGCTAGTGTCAGCTAGAGTACATTGGTTGTACATGAACTTGTGTGGTGCATTGTGGGATTGTTTGAGTGAAGTAGGTTTTCGGACACTTATACAAAATGGCGGAACCCAAAAATAGTGCACTATATAGTGAATAAGGTGCAGGTTTGGACACGCAGCCTGTGTCCAATTCACATCTGGACACTGTCTGTTGTTGTTTCGCTCCACTGTGGGTTTGTGTGGTCTGTAATTTCACAATTAATTTCACTATTAAAACTGACTTTCAGGCTCCTTCGTTACACCTGTCCTTCACCAGGTCTTTCACACTGGGACATCGCTGACAGGGAACCAGAGAACCAGGGAAACAGAGAACCAGGGAACCAGAGACCCAGGGAACTAGTGAACTAGGGAACCAGGGAAATAGAGAACCAGGGGACCAGAGAACCAGGGGACCAGAGAACCAGGGAACCAGAGAACCAGGGAAACAGAGAACCAGGGAACCAGAGACCCAGGGATCCTCTGGAGAAGCCAATATGCTGTGGTCAGTCTGCGGTCCAAACCCGGCCTTAACTCATTCAGCCCAATAACTCGATCACAACCGGCCAGAACCAGAACCGGACACATTGTGGAATATTAAAGGGGCGGTATTGATTATATGCAGAACCCTGCGATGTGAAGGAGTGCGTCTGACATTGAAAGAACTTGCTGTAGGTGGTCTTAAGGCAGGCGGTGACCCTGGAGAGGGCAGAGAAAGGTCAAGTGCAGTGCCATGTCCTCTGCTGTCGATGAATCTCCTTACGGTGACATTTACGCCCCCATGTGATTGAACTACAACTAGTCGACCCTCCATGGCATTGAATGTCATCTTTGACAGAGGAAACGTCCAGGGGAGACTGATGCACAGCTCTGTGTGTGAGTGTGTAGGAGCGTTGTATTATTTTTTTAATGTGTGTGTGTGTGCTGGACAAACTGTAAATCTGGGAGGTATTCATCGATTCAGAGTTATTGATTCATGAGTATATATATATATATTAAGAGCGATATTTTGTACCTGCTTTGTTTGAGAAGGAGAAAAAAAAAAGCTTTACAGCTGTTGGTGAAAGTGTCACTGTCCAAAGAAAAACATCTATCTCCATTTTTGTGGATTTTTCATGGCATCATACAGTAGACTGTGCTTCACACTTTGTGAACATTTCATGATGAATGAACCAATAAAAAAGCTCAAGAGTTACTTGGAACAAACTCTTTTAACATTGACATCCATTAAAAGTTAAGAAGTTTTTTTGTCCCCTTCTTCAAAAGTTACTATTTTGGAGATAATTCATTCATTCATTCATTATCTGTAACCCTTATCCAGTTCAGGGTCTCGGTGGGTCCAGAGCCTACCTGGAATCATTGGGCACAAGGCGGGAATACACCCTGGAGGGGGCGCCAGTCCTTCACAGGGCAACACACACACACACACACACACACACACCTACAGACAAGTTTGAGTCGCCAGTCCACCTAACAACGTGTGTTTTTGGACTGTGGGAGGAAAGCAGAGCACCCGGAGGAAACCCACACAGACACGGGGAGAACACACCACACTCCTCACAGACAGTCACCCGGAGGAAACCCATGCAGACACAGGGAGAACACACCACACTCTTCACAGACAGTCACCCGGAGGAAACCCACGCAGACACAGGGAGAACACAACACACTCCTCACAGACAGTCACCCGGAGGAAACCCACACAGACACAGGGAGAACACACCAAACTCCTCACAGACAGTCACCCGGAGGAAACCCACGTAGACACAGGGAGAACACACCAAACTCCTCACAGACAGTCACCCGGAGGAAACCCACCACACTCCTCACAGACAGTCACCTGGAGGAAACCCACACAGACACAGAGAGAACACACCAAACTCCTCACAGACAGTCACCCGGAGGAAACCCACCACACTCCTCACAGACAGTCAGCCGGAGGAAACCCACACAGACACAGGGAGAACACATCACACTCCTCACAAACAGTCACCCGGAGGAAACCCACACAGACACAGAGAGAACACACCACCCTCCTCACAGACAGTCACCCGGAGGAAACCCACACAGACACAGAGAGAACACACCACACTCCTCACAGACAGTCACCCGGAGGAAACTCACACAGACAGAGGGAGAACACACCACACTCCTCACAGACAGTCACCTGGAGGAAACTCACACAGACAGAGGGAGAACACATCACACTCCTCACAAACAGTCACCCGGAGGAAACCCACA
>NC_089818.1:7344422-7446922 GCF_029633855.1 Hoplias malabaricus
CACGTCTTTATGTAGACTAATCATATTACAGCAACCAGGGGAGAGAGGAGAGAGAGAGAGGAGAGGGAGAGGGGGGGGGGGTGGAATGGTAGTGGTGTGTGTGTGTGTGTGTGTGTGTGTGTTTGGGGGGGCTGCTTAACCTGCCCTGCAATCTGATTTGCCCGGGAGAACTCAATGTAATCGAGCACCCACGCCTGACACAGCTTCATCCATCTCCCTATCTCTCTCTCTCTCTCTCTCTCTCTCTCTCTCTTTCACCCTCTTTCTTTTCCTGCCTTCCTTTTTCTGGTTTAATTTCTCCTCATACATATTTCTTTTCATTCCTTTCTATCATCTTCATATCTTTCCTGCTCACTCTTTCTCTCCTTCGCTTTTTTCTGTTGTTTTTGTTTTTTCTCTTACATTTGCTCTTATTCTTTTTTTTCCAGGTGTTTCTTTCTGTTCTCTTTTTCTCCCTCTTCCAGTCTCTGTTCCTTTCACTCACTCACTCATCTCTCTCTCTCTCTCTCTCTCTCTCTCTCTCTCTTTCTCTCTCTCTCTCTGTTATTTTCTTGCAGGTATTTTCTTTTCTTTTCTATTTTTCACTCTATGCATCTCTCTCCTTCTCTCATCCATTTAGACTCTGTTTGGGAGGGGCCGGGTGTGAGGGGGGTGATGTGAGGTGTGGTGGTGGAGGTGGGTGTGGTGGGGGTTGAGTATAATCGGCGCGTGCCTCTGACCACCGCACACAGTCATTAACCTTGACTGCCATAATTGAATTCAAGGTTGATTGCTGGCGACCCTCCCCCTGGTCCAGGTCCTTAAAATGTACATATTCATTACAGAGCACTGCTCTAAATGGATTGCGCAGGAGGGAGAGAGAGAGAGAGAGAGAGAGAGAGAGAGAGAGAGAGCTGCAGCAATCTGGTGGCAGTGGCAGCCCTCTCTTCGCAGTGAAGCACCGGGGGAAATGTGGGTGGGGAAGGGGGAGTGGGGTAGAGGGTTTAGGGGCACTAATTGCATGCTAAAGAAAAAAAAAAAAAAAGAGAGAGAGAGAGAGAGAGAGAGAGAGAGACAGGGGGGTGGGGGTGAGGGGGTGGGGGGTTGTATTATGAAAAGTGTAAGAGAATGAAGATAGATCCCCATGATGCTGTCATATTAAACGCAGGCCCAGCCACAACAGAGACCAGAACCAGAAGGAAGAGAAAGAGAGAGGGATAGAGAGAGAGAGAGAGAGAGAGAGAGAGAGAGAGCTTCCAGGCACCTCTTCATCTCATCTCCTTTCCTCTCTCACATCTTCTTTAAGTGTTCCACAATCACTCTCGTCCCCTATCATTCGGACAAGCATATTCCTCTCGCTCTCTCTCTCTCTCTCTCTCTCTCCCTCTCTCTCTCTCTCGCCCTGCTCATGCCCCCGTGTCTCTCCTCTAATGGTTGTCAAATTACTCTCGCCCAAACAAGACAATTAATTTGTCTCGAGTCTCTGTGCGTGGCCCCCTCAGCCAGTCACCTTCTACCTCCAGCCAAAGGACAAAGATTAAATAAACGTTATGTGTCTGAGGAGAAGATTCACACCAGATCTCCAAAGCATCTGGATGGTCCTTCAGAGTGAATTCCACTACTTTAAAATCACAGCTTGTATGACACAACTTGTAAAATCTGCACAGAATCAAAACAGAATGCTCTATACTCCAAGCTACACTTGCTCAGGGCTAAGAAATGTTCCACCCTCTTCCAAGTCGTTATATAACTGAGTACCGGTGACACAAATTATACAAATAAGTGTTGTTTTGACACACTGTCACGAATATCCCAAATATTTGATTAAATGTTTGATTAAATAATAAAGAACAGAATTCAATTGCTAACAACTTAATTTAATTGAATCATTTGGAGAACTTCATTCTCTCATTTGTTTAAATTACCCGCTCACTTGGACAAGCTGGAGTTCCACTGCAATGCCAGACAACTTCTCCTGGCTCAGACCTTCTTGACTGTGTTTAAACGCAATTTTTTTTGTAAGCAACAAAATGAGTGTTATATCCAATACAAGATCCACACAGATGTTTCTGCTTTTCTGAATGATCAACGGAGCAGATAGTGTCACAGTCATACAGCTCCAGGGACCTGGAGGCTATGGGTTTGAGTCCCGCTACCGGTGACTGTCTGTGAGGAGTGTGGTGTGTTCTCCCTGTGTCTGCGTGGGTTTCCTCTGGGTGACTGTCTGTGAGGAGTGTGGTGTGTTCTCCCTGTGTCTGCGTGGGTTTCCTCCGGGTGACTGTCTGTGAGGAGCGTGGTGTGTTCTCCCTGTGTCTGCGTGGGTTTCCTCCGGGTGACTGTCTGTGAGGAGTGTGGTGTATTCTCTCTGTGTCTGCATGGGTTTCTTCCGGTGACTGTCTGTGAGGAGTGTGGTGTGTTCTCTCTGTTTCTGTGTGGGTTTCCTCCGGGTGAATGTCTGTGAGGAGTGTGGTGTGTTCTCCCTGTGTCTGCGTGGGTTTCCTCCGGGTGACTGTCTGTGAGGAGTGTGGTGTGTTCTCCCTGTGTCTGCGTGGGTTTCCTCCGGGTGACTATGTCATGCTAAGATCTGAAACAATGCAATACTCCGAGCTAATCAACAAACATTTACATAATTCTTAGGAGATATTAGGGAGCAATAAAGGTACATTAAAAAAATATCTGTTCATGTTGACATTTATGAAGTATGTATGTTTTTGGCTATGGCTGGAAAAGTTCACATATAAAAGCTACTTCAACCTAAGGATGAGTTGTGAGTTGGAGGTGCTTTAGCGTTCCAAGCTAATCATCCGCCATCAGCACCTGCCCTCTCAAGACTGAAAGGCATTAAAGCTTTCCTCATGAGAGAAGAGGGAAAGGAAACAGGATCCCTGTTACTAACTTTAATTTTAGAAAACATGTGTTGGGTGTCCACAAACATCTGGCCCTCTAATGTACTTAAGTACACCTCCTTTAAAGTCACATTTGTCATTATCCCATTACTGAGTGACCATCGCAGTCTGTGTGGCCTCTGGAAGTCAGTGTGGGAACGGTTTCACACCTCGCCGTCGTTTCATGCCCCAGACTTCCGACTCTGATCATTCCTGGCCCGTGGAGAGTCATCCGACTGTCTGGTTAAACATTTTCCGGGCTGGAAACACCAGCACTGGTCTGTAACCCGGCACACTGACTGTGGAGGGGCCAGGGAGGAAGCGGAAGAACAATGGAGGGCTACCACAATTTTAACCTCTTAATGTGCTGTAAATGTGTCCCCTGACTCTAAGACTCGGATTCGCTTTCCTCTGCCGGCCACATGGGATCTGAACATTCACACGGAGGCTTAGCCAGGGTAGTTAGGGTGGTTTTGTGGGTAGAAAGAGAAGTAGAACCTGTGTGAGTACCATTGTTGGAACCTAGGCTGCATCCCAATTATGTACAACACACTACTATTATACACTATATACTAATCTTAATAAAATAGTTTTGCAGGCTGGTGCACAAAATATTAACATACTACAGTGTTCCTCAGGAATGGGACCAGAACTGTTGCAATGACCACACACGTCACACCAAGGTACAGTTAAAATGAACCATTATTATTTTCAATGGCTGACACTCAAATGTCTCCCTATACACACCATGTACTTCATATTCATTCATTCATTCATTCATTATCTGTAACCCTTATCCAGTTCAGGGTCGCGGTCGGTCCAGAGCCTACCTGGAATCACTGGGCGCAAGGCAGGAATACACCCTGGAGGGGGCGCCAGTCCTTCACAGGGCAACACACACACAACTACGGACACTTTTGAGTCGCCAATCCACCTACCAACGTGTGTTTTTGGACTGTGGGAGGAAACTGGAGCACACGGAGGAAACCCACGCAGACACAGAGAGAACACACCACACTCCTCACAGACAGTCACCCGGAGGAAACCCACGCAGACACAGGGTGAACACACCACACTGCTCACAGACAGTCTCCCGGAGGAAACCCACGCAGACACAGAGAGAACACACCACACTCCTCACAGACAGTCACCCGGAGGAAACCCACGCAGACACAGGGAGAACACACCACACTCCTCACAGACAGTCAACCGGAGGAAACCCATGCAGACACAAGGAGAACATACCACACTCCTCACAGACAGTCACCCGGAGGAAACCCACGCAGACACAGGGAGAACACACCACACTCCTCACAGACAGTCACCCGGAGGAAACCCACGCAGACACAGGGAGAACACACCACACTCCTCACAGACAGTCACCCGGAGGAAACCCACGCAGACACAGGGAGAACACACCACACTCCTCACAGACAGTCATCCGGAGGAAACCCACGCAGACACAGAGAGAACACACCACACTCCTCACAGACAGTCAACCGGAGGAAACCCATGCAGACACAAGGAGAACACACCACACTCGTCACAGACAGTCACCCGGAGCAGGAATCGAACCCACAACCTCAAGGTGCCTGGAGCTGTGCGACTGCGACATTAACCTGCTGCGCCACCGTGCTGCCCCGTAGTGCATAGTGAAGGTCATAAAATAACCTCCATAATTAATGTTTATGCTCTAAAATAATGCATTGTATGTCAGATAATATAACCATTTATAGTCAATATAAGATTGATGTCTGTGAGTAGTAGCCTTCGTTTTAAAATCTTTGGGGGTTAACAATATTCATCATGACTATGCACTTTGGATTATTTTGTACACTATGCTTTCATATGTGTTACTGTACTACAGGTTACACACTCAAACGCTAGTTTGCATTAAGCGCCCAGTTTGGAAGCAGCTCCAGCAATTACGTTTCTTCATTCCACCACCTGACTACCACAGCTCCAGCTTAAGTGGCCTCATTTATTTCCTCTGAGAGAAATCATTTAACAAGGCTCAGGAACTAGCTGCTAATTGCGCTTACTTTGTTTATGTCACTCTAATCCCATTGTAAACCCCCTGATAGACTCCTGAGTGATCCCAAAGCTAGGCGTCTGCACTGGACCACACGTCATGGAAGATCATCAAAGATCAACCAACTTTCCTCTTTGTTTCGACTGTTTTTCGCCTCTCTATAATTCCTCCACAAAGTGAAATTCCTCAGTCCAGGTGGACGAGGCCGACCTCTATCAAAAGTGCCAGAACACACGCGAGCGCAGACGTGACCCGCTAACTTTCAAAGTGATGAATGGACGTTTTGTGTTTTTAATAGGAGACGTTAGGGCACATTTCCGAAGCTCTGATCTCACGTAAACGCTGGTGTTTACGTTGCGTTTTGAAGGGAGGTTTTTTTTTTTTTTGCTTTTTTTTCAGCCCGAGCACTTTGAGGCCCTTTTTTGAAGAATTCCCCCAAGACACATTTGTTAATTATTTGCCTTTTCATGCCGAATCCTGCTCCCTTCATTAATTCCACTATGTGTTTTAACTGATGTTCCGTCCTCAGATGTACATCAGAGCCTTTCAAACAGCTCCCGCTCAATCCGGGGACCCAACCGTCCTGATAATAGAATAATTAATAAATACATAATGATCACCACAAAGCTTATGTCGAGCCCCTGCTTCAAAGGCAACGGTTTCAGAGTCTTTCATTACCTGCGTATTAGCTCTCCTAAGAGGCACAGGCGAATGATAAGATTATCAAAACAAACTTGGCCTCCTCTGCGCTTCTCATTTCTCCTTAAACGCTTCTCGCAGGGATCTGTGTGTTGCCGTCGTTATCTGAAAGAGCGGGGGATCTTCTCTTTGAGGTTGGGTAATAGTGAGTAATGGTAATTATACCCGCGTTCAGTGATATTGTTCAGGCTTTGGCTTTCGGTCGGACTAGCGTTTCCTCAAATGCGTTTATTAAACGGCTGTCAGTGCAATGAATTACTAATGTGATACGTTCACAGCCTATGACAGACCATACGGGGCAATGTCTAAGGGGAAACTGTGATAAATCAACAAGCAGCAAACTAACAAAAGCAAAAGAACACTGTAAATGTTCCTTTAGGGGGCGCTTATTATAATAATAATGTACCAACTGTATATACAAGAGAGAGAGAGAGAGAGAGAGAAACAGGAATGGAAGATGAGTGTGTGAGTGACTGGATGAATATGTGAAATTGTCCACAGCTGTGAGTGTGTGAGTGACTGGATGAGTGTGAAACTGTCCACAGGTGTGAGTGTGTGAGTGACTGGATGAGTGTGTGAAACTGTCCACAGGTGTGAGTGTGTGAGTGACTGGATGAGTGTGTGAATGACAGGATGAGTGTGTGAAACTGTCCACAGGTGTGAGTGTGTGAGTGACTGGATGAGTGTGTGAAACTGTCCACAGGTGTGAGTGTGTAAGTGACTGGATGAGTGTGTGAAACTGTCCACAGGTGTGAGTGTGTGAGTGACTGGATGAATATGTGAAATTGTCCACAGCTGTGAGTGTGTGAGTGTCTGAATGAGTGTGTGAAATTGTCCACAGGTGTGAGTGTGTGAGTGTCTGGATGAGTGTGTGAAACTGTCCACAGGTGTGAGTGTGTGAGTGACTGGATGAGTGTGTGAAACTGTCCACATGGGTGAGTGTGTGAGTGACTGGATGAGTGTGTGAATGACTGGATGAGTGTGTGAAACTGTCCACATGTGTGAGTCTGTGAGTGACTGGGTGAGTGTGTGTATGACTGGATGAGTGTGTGAAACTGTCCACATGTGTGAGTGTGTGAGTGAGTGGGTGAGTGTGTGAATGACTGGGTGAGTGTGTGAAACTGTCCACATGTGTGAGTGTGTGAGTGACTGGGTGACTGTGTGAAACTGTCCACAGGTGTGAGTGACTGGGTGTGTGAATGACTGGATGAGTGTGTGAAACTGTCCACAGGTGTGAGTGTGTGAGTGACTGGATGAGTGTGTGAAACTGTCCACATGGGTGAGTGTGTGAGTGACTGGATGAGTGTGTGAATGACTGGATGAGTGTGTGAAACTGTCCACATGTGTGAGTCTGTGAGTGACTGGGTGAGTGTGTGAATGACTGGATGAGTGTGTGAAACTGTCCACATGTGTGAGTGTGTGAGTGACTGGGTGAGTGTGTGAAACTGTCCACATGTGTGAGTGTGTGAGTGACTGGATGAGTGTGTGAAACTGTCCACAGGTGTGAGTGTGTGAGTGACTGGATGAGTGTGTGAATGACTGGGTGAGTGTGTGAAACTGTCCACAGGTGTGAGTGTGTGAGTGACTGGATGAGTGTGTGAATGACAGGATGAGTGTGTGAAACTGTCCACAGGTGTGAGTGTGTGAGTGACTGGGTAAGTGTGTGAATGACTGGATGAGTGTGTGAAATTGTCCACAGGTGTGAGTGTGTGAGTGACTGAATGAGTGTGTGAAACTGTCCACATGGGTTAGTGTGTGAGTGACTGGATGAGTGTGTGAATGACTGGATGAGTGTGTGAAACTGTCCACATGTGTGAGTCTGTGAGTGACTGGGTGAGTGTGTGAATGACTGGGTGAGTGTGTGAAACTGTCCACATGTGTGAGTGACTGGGTGAGTATGTGAAACTGTCCACATGTGTGAGTGTGTGAGTGACTGGATGAGTGTGTGAAACTGTCCACAGGTGTGAGTGTGTGAGTGACTGGATGAGTGTATGAATGACTGGATGAGTGTGTGAAACTGTCCACGTGTGAGTGTGTGAGTGACTGGATGAGTGTGTGTATGACTGGATGAGTGTGTGAAACTGTCCACATGTGTGAGTGTGTGAGTGACTGGATGAGTGTGTGAATGACTGGATGAGTGTGTGAAACTGTCCACATGTGTGAGTGTGTGAGTGACTGGATGAGTGTGTGAATGACTGGGTGAGTGTGTGAAACTGTCCACAGGTGTGAGTGTGTGAGTGACTGGATGAGTGTGTGAATGACTGGGTGAGTGTGTGAAACTGTCCACAGGTGTGAGTGTGTGAGTGACTGGATGAGTGTGTGAATGACAGGATGAGTGTGTGAAACTGTCCACAGGTGTGAGTGTGTGAGTGACTGGGTGAGTGTGTGAATGACTGGGTGAGTGTGTGAAACTGTCCACAGGTGTGAGTGTGTGAGTGACTGGATGAGTGTGTGAATGACAGGATGAGTGTGTGAAACTGTCCACAGGTGTGAGTGTGTGAGTGACTGGATGAGTGTGTGAAACTGTCCACAGGTGTGAGTGTGTGAGTGACTGGATGAATATGTGAAATTGTCCACAGCTGTGAGTGTGTGAGTGTCTGAATGAGTGTGTGAAATTGTCCACAGGTGTGAGTGTGTGAGTGTCTGGATGAGTGTGTGAAACTGTCCACAGGTGTGAGTGTGTGAGTGACTGGATGAGTGTGTGAAACTGTCCACATGGGTGAGTGTGTGAGTGACTGGATGAGTGTGTGAATGACTGGATGAGTGTGTGAAACTGTCCACATGTGTGAGTCTGTGAGTGACTGGGTGAGTGTATGACTGGATGAGTGTGTGAAACTGTCCACATGTGTGAGTGTGTGAGTGAGTGGGTGAGTGTGTGAATGACTGGGTGAGTGTGTGAAACTGTCCACATGTGTGAGTGTGTGAGTGACTGGGTGACTGTGTGAAACTGTCCACAGGTGTGAGTGACTGGGTGTGTGAATGACTGGATGAGTGTGTGAAACTGTCCACAGGTGTGAGTGTGTGAGTGACTGGATGAGTGTGTGAAACTGTCCACATGGGTGAGTGTGTGAGTGACTGGATGAGTGTGTGAATGACTGGATGAGTGTGTGAAACTGTCCACATGTGTGAGTCTGTGAGTGACTGGGTGAGTGTGTGAATGACTGGATGAGTGTGTGAAACTGTCCACATGTGTGAGTGTGTGAGTGACTGGGTGAGTGTGTGAAACTGTCCACATGTGTGAGTGTGTGAGTGACTGGATGAGTGTGTGAAACTGTCCACAGGTGTGAGTGTGTGAGTGACTGGATGAGTGTGTGAATGACTGGGTGAGTGTGTGAAACTGTCCTCAGGTGTGAGTGTGTGAGTGACTGGATGAGTGTGTGAATGACAGGATGAGTGTGTGAAACTGTCCACAGGTGTGAGTGTGTGAGTGACTGGGTAAGTGTGTGAATGACTGGATGAGTGTGTGAAATTGTCCACAGGTGTGAGTGTGTGAGTGACTGAATGAGTGTGTGAAACTGTCCACATGGGTTAGTGTGTGAGTGACTGGATGAGTGTGTGAATGACTGGATGAGTGTGTGAAACTGTCCACATGTGTGAGTCTGTGAGTGACTGGGTGAGTGTGTGAATGACTGGGTGAGTGTGTGAAACTGTCCACATGTGTGAGTGACTGGGTGAGTATGTGAAACTGTCCACATGTGTGAGTGTGTGAGTGACTGGATGAGTGTGTGAAACTGTCCACAGGTGTGAGTGTGTGAGTGACTGGATGAGTGTATGAATGACTGGATGAGTGTGTGAAACTGTCCACGTGTGAGTGTGTGAGTGACTGGATGAGTGTGTGTATGACTGGATGAGTGTGTGAAACTGTCCACATGTGTGAGTGTGTGAGTGACTGGATGAGTGTGTGAATGACTGGATGAGTGTGTGAAACTGTCCACATGTGTGAGTGTGTGAGTGACTGGATGAGTGTGTGAATGACTGGGTGAGTGTGTGAAACTGTCCACAGGTGTGAGTGTGTGAGTGACTGGATGAGTGTGTGAATGACTGGGTGAGTGTGTGAAACTGTCCACAGGTGTGAGTGTGTGAGTGACTGGATGAGTGTGTGAATGACAGGATGAGTGTGTGAAACTGTCCACAGGTGTGAGTGTGTGAGTGACTGGGTGAGTGTGTGAATGACTGGGTGAGTGTGTGAAACTGTCCACAGGTGTGAGTGTGTGAGTGACTGGATGAGTGTGTGAATGACAGGATGAGTGTGTGAAACTGTCCACAGGTGTGAGTGTGTGAGTGACTGGGTAAGTGTGTGAATGACTGGATGAGTGTGTGAAATTGTCCACAGGTGTGAGTGTGTGAGTGACTGGATGAGTGTGTGAATGACTGGATGAGTGTGTGAAACTGTCCACATGTGTGAGTCTGTGAGTGACTGGGTGAGTGTGTGAATGACTGGATGAGTGTGTGAAACTGTCCACATGTGTGAGTCTGTGAGTGACTGGGTGAGTGTGTGAATGACTGGGTGAGTGTGTGAAACTGTCCACATGTGTGAGTGTGTGAGTGACTGGGTGAGTGTGTGAGTGACTGGATGAGTGTGTGAATGACTGGGTGAGTGTGTGAAACTGTCCACAGGTGTGAGTGTGTGAGTGACTGGATGAGTGTGTGAATGACTGGGTGAGTGTGTGAAACTGTCCACAGGTGTGAGTGTGTGAGTGACTGGATGAGTGTGTGAAACTGTCCACAGGTGTGAGTGACTGGATGAGTGTGTGAATGACTGGGTGAGTGTGTGAAACTGTCCACATGTGTGAGTGTGTGAGTGACTGGATGAGTGTGTGATGCTCTGTAATTGACTAGCTTTGTGTCCAGGATGTGTTCCTGCCTGGTGCTCAACGATAGGATAAAATTTCTACATAAAATGAATGAATGAATGCCCCTATGTAAGATATTAGGAGTTAGTCAGAAGTGTATCTTCATCTGAACTCCAAACCCGTCCTCACATTGGATGCCAGTTTGTGGACTGTCAGAGGTGAAAGGCCCCATGGGAAGCCCACACTCTTAATGCAGAGGTGTTAGCACAGTTTGGGAACTGCTACAACTGATACAACTGAGAGCTGTCAGTCAGTCCGGAGCCCCAAAAGAATTCTTGTTTGACTGACAGTGTGTGTGGGACAAGCGCTCTGTTTGTATTCACGGTGCATGGGCTGGTCAAGCCGAAGTCATACATCAAACAATGTCAGCTCTCCAAATTCAAAAGTTGGACACCAATGATACAACCGCAAACGCCTATACCAATCAGCTACGGCGGCCATTACAGTTGGAGCGTTATTGAGTGGATCGTAAACAAGCCGGAACATGATCTAGACTGTGCGCAACGTTCTCCGAGTTAAGAACAGGATTGTTTACGCCAGCAGAGCCAATGTTAGGATTTAACCTTATTGTTTTTTTTCCTTGCTGTGGTCTATGATGGGAAAATTGATGAGGAGAATGATTGTTTATATACACTGAACACTCATTGTCCATTTTATCAGCTCCACCGACCAAACTCCAGCAGCACTGCTGTTTCGGATCCACTTGTACTAGCACAACACAAGCTAATGCCACATCAGTGTCACTACAGAACTGAGAATGATCCACCACACAAATCATACCAGCTCTGTGGGGGTCCTGAGCACTGAAGAGCATTGTTAAAGGCTAAGCAGCAGCTCTATGAAAGTGTCAAACAAATAAATACAGTGGAATTTGAGTTCCTAACTCGTGTTTATTGATAGTCAGAAAACATGTTATTTCTTACTAATTGAAGGAATAAGGTTTAAAAGGCCGTTGGTCCCCCCCCGTTGTTCGGAAACTCTAATAGGCGTCTTGCCTGTGACGTAGACGGTGGACAACAACTCTAGAAGCTGCACTTAATTTAATGTAAAATGAGGAAAAGGTGTGTTGTTTTTGGCTGCAATCATTCAATGTACAGTGGGACATCTGTGAACAAATGGCCCAAAGATCCCAAAATATCCAGAAAATGGACTAAATTTGTCCACTTTAAACGGGCACTTTGGAAAGGACCATCCGCTCACTCCGTTATCTGTAGCTCATTTCACTGGCGCTTTTCCAACAATATGGGCATGTAAGGACACCAACGAAAGGTGTTCAAGAGCCTCTGTAACATGGAGGTAAACAGGGTAAGGACACTCACTTCGCCTGTTTTAGTTGGTGTTAGTTAACGTTAGCTTGACTCGCTAAACTCGGTGGCTCAGATTATACTCGGCTAGGTAGCTGCATTACGGAGGTTTATAGTGTCGGATGATTGAGTTCGACTTCGATCACATTTGCAAGAATAACGGTACCTCTACATTTGAGTTTAGCTTATTGCTAGGCTATTGTCATGAATAATGTTGGTTATTTAGCTAGATACTGTCATAACAGTCAGTCATAACGGTGTTTTACCGCGGCGTTGTTCAGCTATTGTCCACCAGTGACGTCACGGTCGCATTCAAGAATTTCCGTAGAGAGCTCGGGTTTTTCCGTCAATTTAATAAAATTGTCAGTTTTAAAGCAAATTAAGCTGCTATTTTCATTTTAATTCATACTTATATACGTCAGGAACTACAATAATGTGAAATATTCATGGGGGTCCATTAAGTGGTGCTTGGCCTTTAAAAGGGGCTAAAGGAGTATGCAGATGGACTCCAGTCTGTAATTGTAGACCTACAGTGACTGTTGTGGTTGCGGAGCTGAGAGACGGGACAGTGAGGGTAGAAACAATAAAGTCTGCTGTAAATTAAAGCTGATTTAAAGCCATTTCAGTTTGGGGAATTTCTGGGAGTGAAATTAAACTATCACCTCTCCTACAGTGCATTTCACATCAAGCCTCTCTGAATAGCTTTGTTTACAATGTATTATTGAATTAAGCATGAATTCTGAAAAATAGGTGGAATTCCCCTTTAACCTTCAGCAGACACAAACACAGCTGACAGCTACGGCAGGTTGTGACGGGTCTTAGAGAGTCACCGTGTCGGAAACGCTGAAACAATGAAGTATGTTTAAGACGGCGTATACAGCACCCTGCGTCAACAGTTATAGATCCACAGTGTGCATTTGTTTAGTCTTAATGAGGTTCTAGACTAAACAAGAACATTAGCCTTCAGTTCTCAGACAAAACGAAGAGGCAAAGAAGAGGGATAACAGAAAAGACCAGTATATGCTTTGAATTACTGAATTATTAATATTTCTGCATTAGAATAAAAACTGAAAGTATTTAATCCCCGTATATCTTGAATTTTCATCTTGAGAATTTCACACACTCATATATTTGTACAGCCTGAGACACTGGGACAGTCAATCTCACACACACACACACACAGACCTGTGTAAAGTTTCACACCCTGATCTAGTCACTCACACACACACACACATGTGGACAGTTTCACACACTCACTCATCACACGTTAATATAAATATCTAGTTTTGCGGATGAGAAATGAAATGAAGAACCTATATATTTAAGAGCATATTAGTAGCTAACCTTAGGTTCTATTCATGTAATCTGTGTGTGTGTGTGTGTGTGTGAGTGTTATCACGTATATTTATCTGAAGACTCACTGTTGAGCCTCTACATCATACTGAAAGGGGACTGTATTACCACTGGGCCCTATTGGAATTTCCCAAGGGATTCTCCGAGGCCTGGTCCATCCTCACATCCTCTCACATCTTCCATCATCTGAACCAATCATCTTTTTTCTACACACCTAATACAGGCCATCACTCCATTGGAGAAAATTCTGGAAAAGAATGTCTGCCTCAGATGGGTGCATATGTAGCGCCTATGGTTTTTTAAAGAAAATCTGATTGTTCCAATTCCATTAGAATTCCCTGAATTTTACAAAAAGTGTTCTGGATTGAAACCGTTCCCAAACTTTTGACTGGTACTGGATGTGAGACGCTGCACCGATGACTGTGGCTGAAGCTAGCGCACAGATACAGCTTCTAACCCATGCTGGAGGTCTCATTAAAACACCTGAGGCAAGAACGGCACAGATCAGTGATTACAGAGAAATAATTCACTCAGACGTAGAAACAAATCGGCAACAACGCAGTGTTATTTCCCTCTCCTTAGAAAGGCCTTTTGTTCCAGTTGGAGACAATTAATAAAAAGAGGCTCCTGTCTCCTCACTCATATTCACTTGACGCAGTCATTCATGGCATAAATTAATATGTTTATCTGAGAAGGGGACAATCTAATAACTCACCTGTCAGGTTCCACCCAGACAGGCGAGGAGTGATTGTAATGAAATAATTACTGAACCTCTCCAGCGGTGGGGTCTGTCGTACTTTCCCATGCAGCAGATTCAGGCTCCTATCAGGTTAATGTTTACAGCCTTTACTTTTGACTAGATATTGGAACATTTCTGTTAAGACTGGATGAAATTCAGCCTTCAAAGCTTGATTGGTTTAGGTCCTTTAAAATTCACTTTGATAATTCAGTCACACTGATTCGCAGCCCCACAGTTCTCGATACCTGTCTAGCTGATGCTTGGCATTGAGTCTGGTGAACTTAGGCAGAGTTGAGGGTGCTCAATTATGAGTGTCCAGTTTTTTCTCAGTCATTTCTATACGGGGCACTATTTTATTGGGGCATGTACTTCAGTAAACTGTTGCTATGCCCCACTAAAATCACAGCGGTAAAAAAGTCATCTCGCCATGCACATTCACTACAGGAAATACATTTCCCATAATGGAAATTCATACATATTACATTTTAAAAAATCTGTCATGTTACACACAAGGTAATAATTGTTCATTGCTAAATGTATTGGCTATAGCCAGTTTAACATATAATCGACCAGAAAATGACGTATGATGTTTGCGGTAACACCATGTAACACACGTGACACCATCCAATATGAACTTCTCTCGTCATTAAAGAAGCATTCAATTCTCAACAATGTCATATTAATTTAGGGAATGCAGACTGCGACTAATTGAAAACTCTCACATTTTCAGTAAAAACCAATGCATGTGTTAGAGGCAGTTTTGGTAAATGGTGTAAATCTGAGGACAAAAGAAATAGTTTTGTTCAAGAATTTGCACATAAACAAAATGAATGCAATGTCACTAATGTTCATTTGTTTTAATCTCTCATCCATGACAGAACAATGCCCACTTTAGTGTTAAATCCCTTAATGTGTTATTGTTTAACAGGTTTGTATTAGAGCCCCTATGAGCAGAAGGGTACAGCTGTGCCCCTCTTAATGCTGTCTGTGCCCCAGTACAAGCCCTGCATTCTATGGAGATACACAATGACCCCATAAAGAAAGAAAAAACAAACAGCAGGATTCAATAATTAAAACAATGTTTCCACACACTTTTAGACACAGTGTATTTAAAGATGGCTGTGAGTCGTGACGGCAGTGATGCACAGAGAAGGACTATATCAGGTTAGATTCTTATTTAGATTTGATAAACTGTAAGAGCCATAGTGCGTTTGGCTTTATGCATTTAGCGCCCAAGCTAATGTTACCCGCGCTGCTTTTCCCGTCAGCGTTGTGATCTCGTGTTCTGGGATAAATGCGAGCCCGGGTCTTGTGGACTGATAAGGCCTTCTCATTTTAGGAATTAAAAGCCCGCCATATCATAAATAGCCACCGCCGGACATCCATCAGTCTGGAGGTCCGACTCCAGGGTGAGCTTCCACGCAGATATATCTCACTCTTAATGCACTTTGTGGTTGTCACCGGCTTCTTCTAATGCACTCGGGTTCAGTGCCACACCGGAGCAGCACTTTCCTCAACAGTATCACACTGTTCGGACAGAAGAGACAAGGAGTGATGCCTTGCCATTCTAAATCTATACGCAATCTTATTTTCACATTGTTGTGAGATTATTATAGGAGTATTTAGGCTTTGTTTTACTTGTGGTATGTAATTTTATCCAGTAAAAGTGTCAACTCTTTTGGCAAATCATTTTGCTTGTTTCAAATTTTTGAAATTTTGTTGTTTTCAGACAGATATTTATTCTCTTTTTATTGTCTTTCAATTCTTAATATTGACTATTACACAACATTTATTTCTGACTCAATCAGTCATTCATTCATTCCTTTATTCATTGTCTGTAACCGCTTATACAGTTCAGGGTTGCGATGGGTATCCTATCCGGAATCACTGGGCACAAGGCAGGAATACACCCTGGAGGGGGCACCAGTCCTACACAGGGAGACACACACACACACACACACACTCACACCTATGGACAATTTTGAGTCAACAATCCACCTACCAATGTGTTTGTGGACAGTGGGAGGAAACCAGAGCACCCGAAGGAAACCCACGCAGACACAGGAAGAACACACCACACTCCTTACAGACAGTCACCCGGAGGAAACCCACACAGACACAGAGAGAACACACCACACTCCTCACAGACAGTCACCCAGAGGAAACCCACGCAGACAGAGAGAGAACACACCACACTCCTCACAGACAGTCACCCGGAGGAAACCCACGCAGACACAGAGAGAACACACCACACTCCTCACAGACAGTCACCCGGAGGAAACCCAAGCAGACACAGAGAGAACACACCACACTCCTCACAGACAATCACCCGGAGGAAACCCACGCAGACACAGAGAGAACACACCACACTCCTCACAGACAGTCACCCGAAGGAAACCCACGCAGACACAGAGAGAACACACCACACTCCTCACAGACAATCACCCGGAGGAAACCCACGCAGACACAGAGAGAACACACCACACTCCTCACAGACAATCACCCGGAGGAAACCCACGCAGACACAGAGAGAACACACCACACTCCTCACAGACAGTCACCCGGAGGAAACCCACGCAGACACAGAGAGAACACACCACACTCCTCACAGACAATCACCCGGAGGAAACCCACGCAGACACAGAGAGAACACACCACACTCCTCACAGACAATCACCCGGAGGAAACCCACGCAGACACAGAGAGAACACACCACACTACTCACTGACAGTCACCCGTAGGAAACCCACGCAGACACGGAGAGAACACACCACACTCCTCACAGACAATCACCCGGAGCAGGACTCGAACCCACATACTCCAGGTCCTTGGAGCTGTGTGACTGCGACACCACCTGCTGCGCCACAGTGTTATTCATGTTATGTTATTTTTATAGTGATTTTCACAACAGAATGTCATAACAAAGCAGCTTTAAAGAGATCCTATAGAGAGACTATTATACAATATTTATTTCAGACCGAGTGATTGGACAGAGCACTGTGATGTGACAGATCTGGGCAGTGTTCTTTCTCCAGTGTGTTAAGCTGTTCAGTGTTATATTAGTGGTTCAGAAAGAAGTAGTGGATCGGCCACGTTTCTCAAAAGAAGCACAACCTCACCCCTCACAACGAGGCTGGGGGCAACTGAGTGTGATCAGGGGAGACTCAAGGACAGGGGGACCTGGTGACAATTTGGCAAACCACTGTGCAAATTACTAACACTATTTCTCTGTAGTTTTATTTTGATCGGTAATAGCATTCTTTTGGAATGTATGTCCCCTTCTTGTCGCAATCATATCAATATAAAGGCTTCCTTTAAAGTGACACCATTGAAGAACCATTTTGATTCAGTAAAGAACATGTTTTATCACAACATCTGAACAAATAGGTTCTCAGTTGAAGAAAAGTGGTTTCTCTATTCTGTAAAAAATGATGTCTTAATTAAACTGTTGATAAAAACATGAATCTGTGCATTTAAAAGTTGGGTTAACTCATAGATTTATGGTACTTTCAGGTTAAACCATCACTTTTACAGCGTCTGTTACAGCTTCAAAGCGTGGATATTTTTGAAGACTATAGACAGACGCTGTGCAGGTTTGCGGCGAGTCGCCGGAGGGGCTTTTTTTAATCTCCCAGCGTCCTCTCCTCATCATTAACCTCGCTGCTCCCAGAGCCTGATCTCCCCCACTCTGACCTGGATCACTTTATCAGCGACCAATTAAAACAAATTAGGGGAGAAATGTGCCCGTGTCATTCTCCTCACACTTCCCCCGCCCCGGAAGCTCAGAGGGTCTGATATCAGGGTCTGGAGATGGGTGAGTTGGAGGGGGAGAGGTGTTTGCAGGTTAAATGTGCTCCTTTTGTGATAGGTTTGTTCTGCACTGTGAATTAAGGGCTCTAACAGCAGCTGAACAAGGTAACAGCTTCTACACTCCCGGCTTTCTCTGGATGTTGGAACATTTCTGCGAGAATTTGATTGCATCCTCACATAAGAGCTTTAATTAGACCAAGTGCTGACTTTGGCTGATTAGTTGTGGATCCCAAATCGTCCAAAAATGAGCTGTACGGAGCTCTGTTAGTTCATAGAGAGACCTCACTGTTCCACATTTAGCTGACACTTGGCACTGAGTAGTAGCCCTTAAGCTCATGTGCAGCTGCTCCACAGCATCCCATTCGCTCTCAGGCTTTTCTATGGAGGATATACAAGACAAGGCAAGACAGTTATTGCACAAGCACATTGAAAATATAGCAAGCATAGACCAAAAGGCTTCACGATGAGAATTATAGGTAAATTCATTTCCAGTAAACTTGAATGTACCTGAATTCACTACTTATAAGAGGTGTCTTCTCTTGTGAACATAGTGTTTATGTGAGTATTTGTCCCTCATATTCCTGCTTGATTATTAAGCCCTCAGCTCCTCCACACCTGGCGATTCTAAAGCGCTGTGCTTTCGCAGCCCTCTCCATGTTTATTCATATGTTTGTGCTCCGCTTGAAGAGTCCGGGTCTCCTGCGCGGCCCCAAATTTATGTATGGCAGCAGAAATTAATTAGGCATCAATTAGCGCATGCTAATCGGTATGCGCTGCTTTATTGCACTGCCTGGCTGTTAAGTAATTTGTAAATCTGTCGCAGAGAAACGGCAGGGAGCTGTTTCACGCTCTGCTATTCTGCGCTCTGTATCAAAAGGAAGAGGGAAAAACAAACAAGAAACAGAGAAAACAGACTAAACACACAAAACAGGCTTAACAGGCAAACCAGAAAAGGAGGAGAAAAAGGAATCTTAGCGAGTGAACCATCAGGGAGTAGTGGTTGCGTACAGGGTCAGGATGTTGAGGGATGGAGTTTCTCACGTGCGTTTAGCACAGGCCTAGTCCAGGTGAAGCCCGGGGGTTTAAAAGACTGAGAGACTGAAAGATTGAGAGACGGAAGAATAGAGTAGGGAATGAGAGAGCCATGAAGGGTATTCTGACACATGTGAGCTGATAGCTGCTTCAGGAAAACAGAAACCCCAATAGTGAGTCCAGAAGGGTCCGGTCTGTGTGGTATATGGTGTGTATCATACTCTACAGTGATGTTACATCAGAAGCTGCCATCCTTCATGTGGACAATTACTCATTTATGATGTGTTCTGAAATGAAGGCTATTCTGTATCTGCCTCACTCTTCTAAAGGCACTTTTCCACTGCAGTGTCCCTACTCTACTCTATTTTACTCTTGAATCGACTCTACTCTGCTTTTCTGCTTCTCCATTAGACAAATTTAGCCCTGGTCTTGGAACCGGGGTTCTTTTTTCAGTTCCTGTTCTCTCGTAGTTCCAAGCGAGCCGAGTAGGAACTAAAACGTGACGTGTAAACCTTGCAGAGCGCTGATTGTTCAGAGAGAGTTGTCACTCTATGCCACACAATGCAGACGACCAGCACCAACTCGCCATGTGAAAAATCTGCAGCTACAGCTACTCGTGAAAATTACACCATGGTCTTTTGAAGAGGTTCAAACGCTCCTTGGATCGATGGCTAGAGCTAGACGCTGCAACAAGGAAGGAACAAACTCTAATGATCTGTCCCAAACAACAACAACACGCCAATACACCATGAGTAAACACCGCTTAACGTTACCGCCGCCGTTGTTGTGGTTTGCAAAGCCCGCTGTTCCTGTTAGAGACAACAATGGATACGTTTTGCATGTAGAGGTGAGCTGAGCCGAAGGCTTCACATGGGATCATTGCTGTGAGGATTTGATGGTTTCCAGCTACAAGAGCATCAGTGAGGTACTGATGTTGGATGATTTTAATTGGATCAAAAAGCTGTTTGGAGCTCTGTCATACCAGCTCCACTTCTGGATTGTGAATTACACTATTACCTGTGATAACAGCCCAACATATGTTGAAAAGAAACATTAATACCTGATGTTAACTGCTTTTAAATTGTTTCTAAACATTATTTTGTGTTGGCTGCATGCACTGGTGTCCCTCTGTCTCTTGAGTTACGGTCAAAGCCGAGCACATCTGGGATTTTTTGATATAGAATTGTTCATTATCTTAGTTCTTTTGCCGCAGCTTTATTGTGGTAATATCATCAGTGTCCAGCCGATAGATGACGAAGGCCTATTTGAGTCTTTCTTCGGGCCACATCATTGGGCTACATAAGCGCCATTATGAACAGCCAACATAGAACCAAATGTCCAAATGTAATAAGAGCACAGTAGCAGAGATTCCCCGACCCTCTCTTATAAAAGGCCATGCACTTATTGGAGCCCTAAGTAGATTTTGTTATGTATCACTAGTCAGTGGAATACAAAGCGTACGAGGGGAAAGGAGCTCAGTGGATTTCTCGGTTACTTAGTCTCCATTCATATGGGATTTCAATGGGCTTCGCTGCAAATGTGCTCTCGGTTGCTGGGAGAAATTGGCCCGCTCCGCTCCCCAAATCACTCCCCGTCAGTGAGCAATGCCGAGCACTGTTTCTGCCAACCCTGGAGGGTCTAATTACCTGTGTTTTTCTTTTTCTTCCCCTCACCAGCTCTGAACGTAGGTAGCTGCGAACGTCGACTCCAAATTGCCTTGCCAAAAACGGTTCTGAGGCCAGACTGATATTTCTCACTTCAGAATTTGTTTTTTCTTTCTTTTTCTCAGAGCTCTACTTCATATTCCAGAGAGAATCATCCCACTCCTCTCTTTCCTTCCAACTCTGTTTATTTCTCCAGGTATCACTGCAGACTCTGCGTCGGTTCTCACGACTGGACACAGTCTGACCATCAGCGGAGGACTGCGTTCACTGAATTATTGAACACTCACTGAATTTGAAAAAGCGTTAATTGGGAAGGTGCTTCTTTTTACACCTTCTGCTCTTCTGGGAGCACTATGTGGGAATATTTCTGTGAGGATTTGATTGTATTCAGCCTCATGAGCTTAAGAGAGGTCAGGTGCTGATTTGGATCACAGAGG
The DNA here is from genome assembly GCF_029633855.1 of Hoplias malabaricus. NCBI lineage: Eukaryota > Metazoa > Chordata > Actinopteri > Characiformes > Erythrinidae > Hoplias > Hoplias malabaricus. The sequence goes on from NC_089818.1 coordinate 7,365,210, forward strand.
CCACTCCCACTCAGCTTAGATTTACTGCTCTGTCGTTCTACAGATGGGTTTCACTGCCTCACAGCCCATAGTTGGCTTTAAAGTCCTGCATTCTCAGGAAAAAAGATACTGTATGCACCATAATAAAAGTGCTGAATATGTTCCCTTTAGGGTACCACCACTATGACAGTTTTTCTGAGAGTGTGCAGGGTGAGCCCAGACTTGTCATTGGTCATAGTGACCTTAGGCTCATGTGCAGCTTTTCCGCGGAATACCATTCCAACCAGTGTCCACAATGTATTCAGGCCACTGTTATGAAATTGATGGCGTGATTGAAGGCACCTGCATTACTGAAGTACCCACTTCATTATCATATCCCCTCCGCTCAGTCTCGCTCAGTCCAAGCTGTGGTCAAGAGTGTCAATGTTTTTATAATCTATCGCATTTTAACCAACATTTGAATGAATGTGTTATTGATTTTACAATGAAAATACTACACTTTACAATATATGTAGTGTATGTACAAAGTGAGGCAGCCCCAATATCTTAAAATCACATTAGCCAGGTGTAGTTGTGACATAATTACTTTTTCCAAAGGCCAAGGGAGCCATGGACACACCGTTATTTTATGGAAGGTGACACCATCTGCTGAGGGACTGAGGAAAACTCGTCAAAGTTATTGGACGCATATAATGGCTTCATTCGAGTAAAGAGACAGTGTGATCTATAGGTCAGAGAGTTGCCTAAAGCCAATATGGCAGTGGGTGGATTTACACTACAGGCCAAGGGCAAATTTCAGAGAAAAGAATTGGATTTTGTGTTTCAAGATTGCATGCTGTTCCGAAAAAAATTCCTAAACACCTGTATTTTTTTTTTTACCAGTTTCACAGACTACGTATACCAGAAGTTTTTTGGACTTTACCTGGAGGAGCTGTACGAGTAAACACAAATGTTTGTAACATCTGTCCAAGCCCCCTAGTGCAAAGCCAGAATAAAAGTATAGCTGGGAACGTTCAGAAGAATCATGCCGTGTCTCAAAGGCGCAGCCCCATGCTTAAAGCATGCAGAACATTCCCAACTGTGAGATCATCTCTGACACAGAAAATCTCCCAGTGTGTGCTACGTGTGAAAGGAGAACTTCAGTAAATTTCCAGACCTAATTTTTCTGACTTTATACGGTGTTCTTACGTGAAATGTGCAGCTGCTTCAGAGCATTGCATTTCTATTAGCAATGTAAAGAGACATATTAGCAATTAGCAAAGAGACATATAAAAATGACTACATAGTAATGGAACTATGGGAAATATTTGATGTAATTAACATGATTTATTTTATTTTAATAAATGTAACCATGACCCTGAACTTTAGAATGGTTTCAAACAATGAATGAACAAATAACTAATAAATGCAGAATATAATAAAAGAAATAAACTGTGTTTTCTGCTTTTAAACCTCTGAGAAAATTCTGGATGCGTTTATGCATGATTGCTGTAAGCCTACTGATGTCTGTAAATGAGTGTACCCACCCTCTAAACCAAGATGTTTCTCTGAGACCCACCCCGCCTCCACGCCACTCTTTCCTGCTGTGTTTCACGGCTGCAGTAATTACTGTGTGGACGGCTTTACCTGGATTGATTTCCGTACATGTGTCTTATTACTTGGGGCCTGACACACAATAAACGCCATGTCAGGCGAGGTAACGATGCAGGGACTGATAACCCAGCGCATGCACTCGCTCCCTTTCATTTACATTCACCCACAGCTCCTCCCTGAGCCTTGGCAACAGGCCCCGGACCCCACTTTCTCTCTCCCTCTCTCTCTCTCTCTCTCTAAGATAGAGGCTGAGAGAGAGAGAGAGAGAGAGAGAGAGAGAGACCCACCTTAAAATTGGAAATTATCCCACATTAGACCCTCGACACGGGGACAGGATCGAAAAGGATCAATATCTCAGCCCCGGAGCAATAAATCAGCCTCTCCCTCTCTCCCACGGTCTCTCGATGACTGTTCCTTTCTCTTTTTGACCCTCTTTCTCCCCCTCTGTCCCTCTGTCTCTCAATGCTTCTCTTTCCTCTGTGCCTTTCTCTATATCTCTTCTTTTGCTAGGTATGTCTTAGTATCTTTCCCTCTCTCTTTCATTCGACCTCTCTCACCTACTCTCTCTCTTTCTATCTCTCTCTCTCTCTCTCTCTCTCTGGTGGAACATATTTACATTTTCTTGTAACAAATTAATTCCAGCAATTTCTGCTGATTGAATTAAGGTGCTGTCACAAGCGCTAGGCCGCTGCACTGTTGTGTTAGGGTGGGGGAATATAAGTATGTGTGTGTGTGGTGGGGGGGTTGTTTTGTGGTGGTTTGGGGGGGTGGGGGGTTGTGAGTTGAGACAAATTGGCAGCGTGGACGCGGGGTAACAAGCGGCAGCGTTGAGTCCCTGATAATCTTCCCACTAATTCTCCATTACGGCGAAATGAAGCCATAAATCTTCCTGACAGCTGATCGATGTAAACATTGTTTCCCTCATGATTGCCAGCGCTCCCAGCGGAGCCACTGTCCGCGCAATCCGCCCAAATTACTCCCCCGCCAGAGAGAGAGAGAGAGAGAGAGAGAGAGAGAGAGAGCCCTCCCCTAAGCTTTTGTCATCCACCTGATGACAAAAGCTAAATGTTGCTTTAGCTTAGCACTAGCCCTCAGTTATAAATAATTACATTTCTCTGATAAAATATTACTTCTCTGAAGTCAGGGGAATGCTAACTGGGGTCTCCAAAACAGCAGATATGATCATTTTTGTCATTTCTGAGTTAAAAATCACTTTAACATCAGTACTTTTAAATGTAGGTCACATGCTAATTGAGGTCTCTCAAACAGGTTATTTTAGCATAACAATGTAGATTTGAAGCTTATATAGAATACATTTTTTGAGGTAAAAATAACTTTAAATTCACTTTTAAATGACTTTAAAGTAAAGTGCACATACTAAAGGAAGCACATCCCTGATAGCAAGTGGATGGCGAACCACGGTTGGTCCACTGAGGGCATAGATAGAGCATAGATGGAGATCCATTAGCGTTTAGCACTGCGTTTTTCCTGAGCAGACCAACAGTTGTTAAACACATCACATTTTGGCACTTTTCCATTCACAGTCCAATTTAAAGATTTTACCTTCATTAACTTACCTTTTTATTGTTTGTAAACTAAATTAGTGTATCATTTTAATCCAGCACAATATTAACATTTTAGCATAATTCATTTTTGAGGCCTACTCATTGTCTCTCACGCAGACACAGGGAGAACACACCACACTCCTCACAGACAGTCACCTGGAATAAACCCACGCAGACACAGAGAGAACACACCAAACTCCCTGCTGTACATTTTATTAAATCGAGTCAAAATCACATATAATTAGAAGTCTCTCAGATCCATCCATCCATTATCTGTAACCGCTTATCCAATTTAGGGTCGCGGGGGGGTCCAGACCCTACCTGGAATCATCGGGCATAAGGCGGGAATACACCCTGGAGGGGACGCCAGTCCTTCACAGGGCAACACAGACACATTCACACCTACGGACACTTTTGAATCGCCAATCCACCTGCAACGTGTGTTTTTTTTTTTTTTGTACTGTGGGAGGAAACCAGAGCACCCGGAGGAAACCCACGCGGACACGGGGAGAACACACCAACTCCTCACAGACAGTCACCCGGAGCGGGAATCGAACCCACAACCTCCAGGTCCCTGCAGCTGTGTGACTGCGACACTACCTGCTGCGCCACCGTGCCGCAGTCACTCAAATGATCAGACATAATTAAATAGAGATAGATATGCTATGCTGTCACTGAAACTGAAGACATTTGACATTTTCCAGATAAATATTGGGCTTCTTTGGAGTCAGTATCCGTTGTATACTAACTACAAACAAACAGGTCTCAAAAAGTTTTACATGCACTTCTTATTTGGAGTTCCTGCATGGCTAACTGGAAAACATCCAAACTGAAAACATGAAATAAGCTTTACATTCCTGAGGTAACACAGCTTTACATCTCCACTTTGGAGTCTAGGAATTTGGAGCCAGGATTTAGATCTCACTCAAGGCCTTACTTCTGTGGTGGAATGCAATCAGACGCTCACAGAAATGTCTGGATATCTGGTGTAAAGCCTTCACTGGAAAAGTATAGGCTTCTCCTGCAGCAAACGCAACACCAGGTCTGGATTACTACCAGAAGAAACATTGGGCAAGCTAGTGTCCACAAACTGACATATACTTAAATGTGATTAGCTTTAGAGAGGTCAGATTTATGAAACAAAAGAAAGTTTAAGGTTGTAAAGTGGGAGGGTGAAAGTCAAGTATTTGGCTGCTACTGTAGGTAAGTCCAAGGACTAACTGTGGCAATGTGTATTAAATTACTCCGTCCTTTATCGGGTGTCGCTAATGTGCTGTAAACCAGAAATGGAAGTGCCCTGTGGCTTGGCCTGTGGCCTCTATCCATGTGCACTTAATTCAAGAACAGATACTTTAACTTCTGCTTTTCTGAGCCTTGTGGCCCCAAACAGACCCCAGCTACATTTCAGATTACACTTCACCCATCCATTACTGCTTCTCTCTACTTCCTGCTCTTAAAGCCCCCCATGTTAGCTCCCATTCACACACTGGCAAAACATTACATTAAGGCTAGTGAATTCGTTTCTAAATTTGTATTGCATTTACATCATTAAACGTTAGCTAGGGTTTTAAGTATACGACATACTCAGGAAATCTGAGATAGTAGTTCTGCTCAACACGCTTGGAGGAGAACCTTAACTACACACACATGTAGCATCAAAGCTTCGGAGAAAGGAGTTCCATTTTACACATGAAGATTGAGCAAGGCTTACGCTGAGGGGGAGAATTTTAGAATTTTTGATTACAACTATATTTTACGCCCCCTACAGGGTGTGTTCCCGCCTTGTGCGCAATGATTCCAGGTAGGCTCTGGACCCACCACGACCCTGAACTGGATAAGGGTTACAGATAATGAATGAATGAATGAATGAATTACATTTTACAGTCAAAACTGTACATCTAATAATACCCATAGAAAAGCGGTCAACTGATTGAATGGCAACCTTTGGAGATATGCCCAAAGCTAAGTGTAGACTACAGGAGTATAAAGTCCTGAGCACTGGTCTGTGGGTGAGTGTATCTCCATTCTGTGGAGTGATAGAGCTCCATCCAGTAACTTTGGAATGAGTTGGAGTGGTGTAGAAGTTCTGAAATTAAACACCCAAAGTTTAGTAGCTCTCCAGGCTGAATACAATCAGATTTTCACAGCATTATTCCACCTTCCTAAGATTGTTACAGCAGCAAATGAGGGTCAACTCTCTATCCACATCCCTGATTTCAGAGGAAGTGGTGGATAAGCATGTGTCTACATATATTTGGATAAATACCCCATAAATGTTTAAATACATTTGAAGTGGCTCTCTGTGTTCAGGTCCACTGTGGTTTAGCTTTCATTCGGTGGCACTTGCCCCCTGCTGCAGTGTCAGGAAAATCTTCTTCATTGCATTGATTCAAAGGAGCTCTAATTTCTCATTTTCTTTTGTTTCTCTCTCTCGTGGAGATATGACATGAGCAAATGGTTTTGAAAGATGGACTTGTCAAACAGTCAAAGCTCGGTGAACATTATCAGGCTGTTAACTGTCTGATGATATTCTACAGCGTTATTAAATCATGCATGCAATTACAGTTTGATCCTCTTATAGGGGAATCCTCTGCTGAGTGTCACCTCTCTGCGCCAGAGAAAAACAATTCTTAAAGGGGCAACAATAGGTTTTCACGCACACAGAAAACAGGAGAACACGTAGGGCGTGTGCTTTCCACTTTGATAGTGATGATGTTTTGTACCTGAGCTATTTCATAGTGCTTCTTGTGTAGGGCATTAAATCCATAGTGTGTGTGTGAATGGGTGAGATTGATAAAGTTATAACCAATCGGCTACCAGCTTCAGTGACCAACGTTACACTACTGTGGCCAATTACATTTCTGTGGGGGGTGGGGCTTTCCCAGTCCAACACATGCATTAAATAGCACCCACATGGAGTGTCTTGTTAAACGTGAATGAATGAGGTAAAATAAAATGCCTGCATCTGAGTTGTAGATATCGCAACCCCTGGTTCCCACCTCCTCCACTGTAAAGATCCACTTTAAGTGATTTTTTTTTTTACATTTTTATGATTTAATTACAGACACATTTTCCACGAGATGAAATGTCGACATCAGTTCAAAACCATTTACATCAGCACTGCCTTGTGAGAAGGATCTGAAGCCTCGCTGTACTAGCCACAATTGTACCATTAGGCCTACTGGTAGAGTGTATTTATGAGGGCCATCCAACAAGCGCCTGAGGGGCATTCGTAAAGGACAAGGCAAGCCCTCTTCGAACAGATATCCTCTATTGGCTTTAAAGGTTACTGCTGCTCCAATTGGTCCCAGGCTGGCAGTGTCACTTGCATTATGACTTCATCACCCCGGGAGAGGAGGATGAGACGAAAGGAAAACAGTTGGTGGCCATCCGTCAATGTCCGTCTCAAATTACCGCTCGACCAATCACGGCGCAGGATCAATAGGGAGCCAGCGAGGGCGGAGAGCAGGAGAGCGAAGGGGGGGTGGCTGGTCTGGAGATGGAGGAATAACTGATCAATACATGAGGATGGATTTTGTCATTTGGAAAAGCTGCTGTCAGAGGTAAAGCTCTCGTCTACGTTCCTCGAGGTGCTCACAGAAGTCTCCGAAGAGCCTGAGATGGAGGCTTTGAAATTGTCCAGCGCACAGGAAGTTCAGAAAGGTCGGGAAAAATACCAGCGCTACTTTTTTATCTTCCCAAACTGAACGTTCAACATGTGGCTGAAACCTTATTGATTTTGCGTTGCTGAAGTAGCCTCAAGTTTGTCCCAACAGATGTAGTGCATAGATCCTGAGTATTGAGGCCTCTCTCTCACGCTAATGAGTGTTTGATCACCACCGCTGGGTTCATCGACAGCCGAAGTGGGCTGATTAATGTTGGTTTAAGCCGGCTAGGATAATACTTACACAAGGCTTATTAGAGGCAGAAGCGGCAGTGACGGATACCTCAGCTTAGAGATGTCTTTTAAATCACACTGTGTAGCTTTTTAAAAGACTGACCTCTGCCATTAGAGCAGTCATTAGACTCGGATCCAGTAGAACGGACACATGAATAAGAGCTATTGATTTTGATATTTAACTGTAATCGACACGTTGCCTTGTCGGCTTTCCGTTATTGAGCCGTGGCTGTGTCTCCTTTGCAAATTAAGACACATGCTGAGGTAATGAAGCATAGACAGGCATTTAGAGCATAATTAGGTGTCTATCACAGAGTCTATCCAAGTGAATGTGACTGCTATATGGACCCCTGCTCATCCAGCGATTCCTCTCATTTAAAGAGCATTTTAAAAAAGTGCAGTAGGGAGATTAGAAGGTGTATGAATATGAGAAGATGCAAGATTATCACACAAGACAATAACCTAAAGGAATAAATAAACCAGGTAAGGAGAAAAACACAAGAGTGAATAAAACTGACATCGTGTAAAAGGATTAGAAAAAGGTAGAAAAATAAAATTACCCAGAAATGTATAAAGGTATTGACCAAATCAAGAAACTGAGTAAAGGCTAGAAACAGAGGAATAACTTAAGTAGAACAGGACAGAGACTAATATAGACCTATGTAATGGTACAGAGCCTGGGCCAGAAGATTAGAACAAAGTTAAAAAGACAATAAACCGAGACCAAAACAAATAGAGAATGAAAAGTAGAAACAATGAAAGCAAAGACCAAGAAACTGCTTCTGGAACAAAACAGAAATAAGACAGAAACATGTAAACCACAAATGACCAACATCTACGCTGCTAAGTAATGGAAAACACCTGTGAGTAAATCACATGACACAAGGGGTGGGGGCATGGAAAGAGATCACATGAGGAGACAAGGTCACCTGACTAGAGAAACAGAGCACATGGCAAATAAAGCAAACAATGAACACATGGCATGGATTGAACACAGCACTTAACTGAAACAAGGCAGAAATTAATCACAGCACAGGACAGGAGCAGAATGTGGCAGGCATTAATCCTGAAGCTGTCTCTGTTTGGCTGCAGCACCAGTTTTTACTTTTATGAGGAGGCTTTAGACTAGACGAAGGAAAATCTTTGTGAGAATCTGATGGCATTCAGCATTCAAGCAGAGTAAATTCTGCTATTTTAAAGTACATATTTGTGGACCTTTTAAACTCTGCATGCACTGCTTTAGGCTCCATAGTAAAGCATGAAAATGAGTGACACTTGTCTGTGTGCCTTTAGGTCACCATGGTCCATGCCAAAAGTCCACCAAGCATCCATCAGTACTTGACCACACTAATATTCTTGTGAAAACCATGGTGAAAAACATCACAAAATTATTACGACTTTTATTATTACTATCTAGGAAAGTAGAATAAATTTCTGCAGCAAAGGGAGTGTACTATTTAATACCCTTGATTTCAAAAGCCAGTATTGGATAAGAATGTATCCTGGTGGCGGCAATGGTGGTCTGTGAGGAGTGTGGTGTGTTATTCCCTGTGTCTGCGTGGGTTTCCTCTGGGTGACTGTCTGTGAGGAGTGTGGTGTGTTCTCTCTGTGTCTGCGTGGGTTTCCTCCGGGTGACTGTCTGTGAGGAGTGTGGTGTGTTCTCTCTGTGTCTGCGTGGGTTTCCTCCAGGTGACTGTCTGTGAGGAGTGTGGTGTGTTCTCCCTGTGTCTGCGTGGGTTTCCTCCGGGTGACTGTCTGTGAGGAGTGTGGTGTGTTCTCTCTGTGTCTGCGTGGGTTTCCTCCGGGTGACTGTCTGTGAGGAGTGTGGTGTGTTCTCTCTGTGTCTGCGTGGGTTTCCTCCGGGTGACTGTCTGTGAGGAGTGTGGTGTGTTCTCTATGTGTCTGCGTGGGTTTCCTCTGGGTGCTCCGGTTTCCTCTCACACGTTGGTAGGTGGATTGGTGACTCAAAAGTGTCCGTAGGTGTGAGTGTGTGAGTGAATGTGTGTGTCTGTGTTGCCCTGTGAAGGACTGGCTCCCCCTCCAGGGTGTATTCCTGCCTTGCGCCCAATGATTCCAGGTAGTCTCTGGACCCACCATGACCCTGAACTGGATAAGGGTTACAGGTAATGAATGAATGAATGTATCCTGGTTTGAGCTATTCCACCCAGGATTGGTTAATTCCAGCTTCATGTTCTCCCTCGCTTACACAGTTGACAATGACTCACACCTGCGGCTCCTCGGGGACTCTGGTTTCAGTCATGTTTCAGTGTGAAGCCTTTGTGTTAATGACTTTGTAGTTCTGAGTGTTGTCTACTTCTTTCTTGCTGACCCGTTATAGGCTTGTTCAACGATCATGAATTTGCTTGTCATTTCCAACTGTGTTTTAACCCCTGCCTCTTCAGACGAGGATTACAAGCTTAATTTTAATAAAGTTACTCTGCTCACCTCTTCATCGCATTTACTGTCTGTAGAGGTTATAAATCGCCTTTGATTATAGGCGATGTTCATGATTTTAACTCAGTACACGTTTTATAAAATTTAGACCACACTATTTGCTGCTCTCTGCTCTGTTTGGGAAAAAGATCCAGTGTTTTTATGCAGCCCTGGCTAGGTAAATTGGAAACAAACTAACTGTCTCTGTCTGAACTGGCTCAGGTCTCAGACTAGACCCTCCCCTACACTCCATTACTACAGCTAATGAACTCCTCCTCACTCACTCATTCTCTCTCTCTCTCTCTCTCTGCAATAGCCAAGAAACAGTATCTGGAGGCGTTTGGATGGAGGAAAGACTCTGAAAACATGAAAAGCAATGAGGATGTTGCTCTATTCCTGCTCCACAGATTTAGATATTTTGCTGTTTCTGTTTCATTACTTAAGTTGGAACTGACTCCAAATTTGGGAGAACGTAGCTACTTTTCATGAAAGTAAACCCAGAGCAAAAGTGTGACAAAACTAAACAGCTCGCGTTACAAATGAGTTTCTGTTTCTGTAATTCAAACAATGAATAAAGAAGAAACAGAAACACCTTTATTGATCCCCTCAGGGAAATGACTTCTCTGCATTAGACCCATCCGTGGTAGTGAACACACACTAGTGAGCAATTCTTCACAAACACTAGGGGAAGTGAACACACACCACCTTGGCGCCCAGGAGCAGTTTGGGGGTTAGGTGCCTTGAATGAATTTTCCCCGGAATCGAACCAGCGACCCTCTGGCCTCAAGCGCTCTTCTCTAACTTCAAGGCCACGGCTGTGTTTCTGAACGAACACAAACAGAAGAAGGAGTTTGTTTGCTGTGAGAACAGCTGCTCTCCAGGATTGTCAACATTGGCTTTAAGTAAAGGAAAGAACCAATTGAACCAAAGTATGTTGGTAGACCTGTCCATACTTGCAGTCACTCTGGTGTATCGCTAATGTCACACAGATGTTGTTTATAGACTTTTTGTCCATGGATGATGTCTTTTAATATCTGTGTTAAATTGTCTAGAACAGTTTACTGGATGCAGATGGTGTTAACCTCTGTCCTGGAATGCGTGGAACTGGCCTGTTAGCAGATAAAGCTCATTATGCAGCAGGGAATGAGGACAAACGAAGAGTCATCACCTCAGTTGTCATATTTAGAGCTGTGTTTTTCAATCAACATAATGCCCTTTAAGATCTCATTTATAAAACATTATCAAGGGGTCAGGAGTCAAGTGGAGATTGCATAAAATATCCAATTAAACATGTGAATAATTTGCCTAAGGTCAAGTATCGATTTCCCTCCTCCTTCTCCTCCTCCTCTCTTGGAGAGAGTGTTGGTAGGGTATAGATGAAGGCCCAGGGCCATGCAGCAGCGATGCTGCGCTAATCATGCAATAACCCTGCATCTTTTCGTGAGGTGCTTGTGTGCGGTCCACTCTTCCCGGGCCTGAGTGCTGTGGGACTCTGTGGAAGTGTTGTGCGTGATTGAGACCATAGCTGAGAGCGGTTTCCTCACGAGCGCGAGGTTGGCAGTGTCTCCGAGTTTTGGCTCGGTCTGAGCCAAGAGCAGCAACCTCTGTGAAGTGTAATATTGGCGATCAGAATTTTTCAAATTGAAAACGAGACCTCCACGCCTGCTCTGACTGCTTTTCCATACAACTTCATTGCACCCTGTTATTTCTTTATCCACTCTTTTCATTCATATATTCCTGTTTTTGAGTTTTTCTGTGTTTTTTTCTTTTGCTTTTTCCATGTTTTTTCTTGGCGGAGGAGAGGTGGCATGTCCTGGGGCATGTTATTTATTTTTAAAAAATTCAACGATTTAAAGTGTAACATTTCCAGACTCCAAGGTCACAGCTGTTGTAGTGTTGTTATTTTTTTCTCTTATTCTCGCTTTCCTCCCCTTCCTTCAGTCTCTCTCTCTCTCTCTCTCTCTCTCTCTCTCTCTCTCTCTCTCTCTCTCTCTCTTGCCCTCCCTACAAATCGATTGCTTCTAAAGAGCTCAAACAGAGCGCAAGGACTCTGGGGGCCTCCGGCAATGCGGTCGGAGGGAAAGCGCTGGTAGGGACGCAGGCGAAGAGAGAAAGAGAGACAGAGAGAGAGAGAGGGAGGGAGAGAGTGAGAGATAGCGCTTTACCACTTTTCCAATCGGAAAACCTGGCAGCCTGACCTCGAAGTTCAGGGCGAGCGGGCGGATTGGCGCGGGTACAGGAGCGCCTTGGCCTCTCCTTGTGCCTTCGCCAAGCGCCTGAGCACACTCCACCAACAAAACAAATACTGTTGTTTTATTCCCCGTTTCACGGCTTTGTCAGGGATGGATGTAAATTTGATTCACTCTCCATTTATTAATGCCTGATTACAGGATCAGCTGTGCTCTAACAAGCGCTTTCAAATGTTGACCAGGCAGCGCTTGTTTTAAACATGAGGGCACAGAAAGGGTTAAAGGTCCATCTCACTGTAACCTCCTGGAATTCGATGCGGAGTGCGGCCTCGCCGGATACATAATGCAAGAGAAGACGTCAAACAAAGAGAGTTTAATAGGAAGTTAAGAGCGAGTGACTGTTGTTTCAATAACTTGGAGCAGCTCCTCTTGCTCCTGCAGTACTTCTGCTTAAAGGAGCTTCACCCAGGCAGTGCTAACTACAACACAGAATGAAACACAATGCTAATGTGCCTCAGACAGAGCTAACAGAGACTTAGCATGTGTCTATCCTCATAACGAAGATGGCTAATGAACTCTTAGTAGCGCTGTTAATTATTCAGTGAAGCTGGTATCTGTGCTATGTTCATTTATTTCTCCATGCTATGCTCCAGTAGCTAATGGTTCTAAAAGAATACTTCAGACAGACAGGCTAACTCAGAGCAGAAAGTTACCACAGACTATTTAAAATGCACTCCTTTTGTAATGCTAACAAACTTATATCACTGTTGGATATTATTAGCATTAGGACTGAGTGAATTCATCATCCATACGATAGGGTATGAAAAGCAGCGCTAACATGCCTAATGATAAATATGCACTCAATCTCATAATGCTGATTGCTAAAGAGCTCCTATTAGCACTAATTATTATCCAAAGCTCTAAGTGAAGTTTGTCTCTAAGTTATCGTATGCTCAGCTAAAACTTCTCTTTAAAGGAACACTCGCCCATGCTAAAATAGCTAAGGTAAAATCTCTGTAGACTGCTTAGCAGTCACTCTTTCTCATAATGAAGACTGCTAATGAACCCTTTTAGTGCTGTTATTTATTTATTTATAGCATCAGTGCTAAGTGAAGGTCTCTATACTGTTCTCCTGGAGTAGTTCTAAAAAATGCCTAAACATGCTAAGCTAAAACTACAGTAAACTGCATAACTTCCATAGCTTTCAATGTTTTTCATCATGCTAATGAACTACTATTAATTATCATTAGAGAAATAGCTTTGATAAATCTATAGTCACTGCAAAGCAAGTGGCTATACTATATTAAGATTACCTTCATATGCTAACGTGGCTAAGCTAAAGTCACTTTGGACTGCTTGTCGTGCCCTTTATTCACTTTTATTTACCTTAAAATTACAACTTCAATCATCGTGATAGTCCACTGAGCTGTAATTAGGTGAAAAGAGCCTTTGTCGTGACTGCTCCGGACTCAGCACTGCAGATAATGCACTATGTAATTGAATATAAAAATGTATTGCTCTATTATAAAATATTCTAAAATATTCCAGCCTTGCTTAAAATTTGAACACATTTTCCCAATTCTCGAAATAACACTGTTATTGTAGTCAGTTCCACCCCTGTAGCGCCCCCCTCTGGTTCAACAGATCAGCACAGATGACAGGTCATCATTCCAAACTGTGATGACACGTCACAGTTTACAAGTCCTACCTTCCTCCAAGAGTTAAATAGTGCTGTTTCTGCAGTGCTGAGCCTGGAGTAGCAACAAGAGAGGCTCTATTCTTCCTATTACCACTCACAGTGAATTCGAAGCTGTAATTCATTCATTTATCTATTATCTGTAACCTCTTATCCAGTTCAGGGTCACGGGGGGTCAAAAGCCTACCTGGAATTGAAGCTGTAATTTTAAGGTTAAAATACTACTTAGCATTGCTGTAAAGGAGGGTTACATTCAGACATGCTAACATGCTAACACAGCTAATCTAATTCCCGGCCTCCTAAGCATCCTTTTTGGGTAATGCAAATGAACCTTTATGAGCATGTGTGAATACCAAGAGCAGGAGCACTGAGTAAAGTTGTCCTATTTGCTCTGACAGGGTATAAAGCATGAGAGAGAGGGATGCTGCCTGCTCTGAAAGAGACAGCGTCGGGGCGAATCCCTGGTGAACAGGTAAAAACATGATACCTCTCATTCACAATCTCAAAGCCCAGTGGCAGTGTCCTGGCCCCCTCTTTCTCTCTCTCCCTATCTCTCTCTCTGCGATGTTTCATGTACGAGGAAGGCGACAGTCCTCAGCGCTGAAGCCCCACAGGGGGTCAGCCGTGTAAGGAACATAAAAGGCCAATTTAATTTAAGGCGTCCACGGCTCCCAAGTATTTTAATTCAGACAGCTGTGACGGAGGAGTTAATATTTTACTTGTCAGAAGCCAGGCCGGGGCCACTGAATCATAGTAATTCTCATTAAGAGGCTCTCCCCTAGCAGCGCCCTAATTCAAAATAATGAAAGTAAAGACTGAGAGAGATTCTAATGCCGGTTGAGGCCTATCTTTTAATATTCCCCCCTTGATGGATTAGGGAAGCGGGAAATTCATCTTGGATCATGGGGCCTAATTCAATAAGGGATCATTCCAGGAGTATTGCATTTTATAATAATGTCATTTAAAGTGTCGTCTTCCATTCCGACTGTCCCATATGTATGCTTATATAATGGTGCCGGAGGGATAAACTTTTACAGGGGAATCGCGCTTCCGCCCCCTCTCCTAATGCTCTGCTCTTTTGTTCCCTCTCTCTCTAAATCTCCCCGAGTCTCTCTCTCTCTCTCTCTCTTTCTCTCTCCCACTCTCTTCCGCTTCCCTTCCATCCAAAGTTGTAGTGATTCCAGGTCTGCAGGCATGGAATCAATTTCTCAGCGGAAATTTAAATAACTCAGGCAAATAGATTCGCCACATTAAGCCAACAGTACACATTAATATTTAGCCCATTATTGCAAATGAAGTGCTGTGCATAACTGTTGAATGCAGCAAAATGGAGGATGGATGTTACTCACCATTGATTCTGGCCCTTGTTTATCGTCACTGATTTCATGACAATGTCTTCTGTCTCCAAAATAATGACGACATAAGTGTGTAAATTAAGTCAGTGTAAAGCAGATTTTTTTTTTTTTTTTTTACTGCAATATGAGGCACAGAGTCGCTGCCACAGCTGCAGGGTCCTGGGTGGGATCTTCTCCTCAGGTCACTGTCTGTGAGGAGTGTGGTGTGTTCTCCCTGTTTCTGCGTGGGTTTCCTCCGGGTGACTGTCTGTGAGGAGTGTGGTGTGTTCTCCCTGTTTCTGCGTGGGTTTCCTCCGGGTGACTGTCTGTGAGGAGTGTGGTGTGTTCTCTCTGTGTCTGCGTGGGTTTCCTCCGGGTGACTGTCTGTGAGGAGTGTGGTGTGTTCTCTCTGTGTCTGCGTGGGTTTCCTCCGGGTGACTGTCTGTGAGGAGTGTGGTGTGTTCTCCCCGTGTCTGCGTGGGTTTCCTCCGGGTGACTGTCTGTGATGAGTGTGGTGTGTTCTCCCTGTGTCTGCGTGGGTTTCCTCCGGGTGACTGTCTGTGAGGAGTGTGGTGTATTGTCCCTGTGTCTGTGTGGGTTTTCTCCGGTGTGTCTGTGTGTCTGTGTATATGGGCGATTGTGCGAGTGACTCGGTGACAGTATGATGCCCTGCAATGGACCGGTGTCGTGTACTTTGGCTGGACATTGATTACGGCGACCTCTGGCTCATGTGTAGCTGCTCCAGAATGCATTACTATGGAGGTTTTACAAGCTGTGTGTTCATGATTAAACACTATAAACCTAATGAATACTTTAGAAATCTGCATGTGTTATGAATATCTGATTTATAGAAAGAGTGACAGTGAATTAAAATGGACATGTCCCAGCGCTACTGGCCACTGCCTGAGACTTGAGAGACATGCAGATCTTTGACCTCAGGTTGACGTGTCCATTGAGTAACGTCTCCTTTTCCGTCGTATCATATCTGTGTGTCCAATGTGAGTCTGTCTCTCAGGTGTCCAGTGTCTGACCTTTTAAAAGGGCCCCATGTTCTCATTAAGATAAAAGCCAGCGCCTCTCAGAGCTTCTCCAAACGACAAAGTGCTCTCTCTCTCTCTTTATCCCTCGCTCTCTCGCTCCCAGTTCCTTGTGTGGTAGCACTCCGTCACTCCTGCACTCATCCCTCGATAGCATGACTCCCTTGTTCCCCTCTATCTTCTCTGTGCTTATCGTGCTTGTCTTCTTTTGCTTGTCCCAACACTTACATTCCACCGTGGTTGACGTGAAGAGTTCGTGGCCCTGGATAGTGTTGGGGAAGTTGGAAAACTGTTCCAGTGTGGTCTTTGTTTGCGGAACTCTATTGGTGGGTCACTACACCTGTTCACTCTTTGGTTTCGTCCTAATTGCACTCCTAATACTAATTCTAACTAGTGTTTGAGTGTGTAGCATGTACTGTAGCTACAAGTGTCAAAGCTGAATAAATGAGTAAACGTTAATTTATAAAGCTCCTTTCCAGGTAAAACTAACTTCATAAATTATAAATGAAAAAGAGAAGACAAAATATAAATATAACTAAAAAGGATATTTAAAAAAATGTAAATTACAATTTAAAACCAATGGGCGGCACGGTGGTGCAGCAGGTAGGTGTCGCAGTCACACAGCTCCAGGGACCTGGAGGTTGTGGGTTCGATTCCCGCTCCGGGTGACTGTCTGTGAGGAGTGTGGTGTGTTCTCTCTGTGTCTGCGTGGGTTTCCTCCGGGTGACTGTCTGTGAGGAGTGTGGTGTGTTCTCTCTGTGTCTGCGTGGGTTTCCTCAGGGTGACTGTCTGTGAGGAGTGTGGTGTGTTCTCTCTGTGTCTGCGTGGGTTTCCTCCGGGTGACTGTCTGTGAGGAGTGTGGTGTGTTCTCTCTGTGTCTGCGTGGGTTTCCTCCGGGTGACTGTCTGTGAGGAGTGTGGTGTGTTCTCTCTGTGTCTGCGTGGGTTTCCTCCGGGTGACTGTCTGTGAGGAGTGTGGTGTGTTCTCTCTGTGTCTGCGTGGGTTTCCTCAGGGTGACTGTCTGTGAGGAGTGTGGTGTGTTCTCTCTGTGTCTGCGTGGGTTTCCTCCGGGTGACTGTCTGTGAGGAGTGTGGTGTGTTCTCTCTGTGTCTGCGTGGGTTTCCTCAGGGTGACTGTCTGTGAGGAGTGTGGTGTGTTCTCTCTGTGTCTGCGTGGGTTTCCTCCGGGTGACTGTCTGTGAGGAGTGTGGTGTGTTCTCTCTGTGTCTGCGTGGATTTCCTCCGGGTGCCTGTCTGTGAGGAGTGTGGTGTGTTCTCCCTGTGTCTGCGTGGGTTTCCTCCGGGTGACTGTCTGTGATGAGTGTGGTGTGTTCTCCCCGTGTCTGCATAGGTTTCCTCAGGGTGACTGTCTGTGAGGAGTGTGGTGTGTTCTCTCTGTGTCTGCGTGGGTTTCCTCCGGGTGACTGTCTGTGAGGAGTGTGGTGTGTTCTCTCTGTGTCTGCGTGGGTTTCCTCCGGGTGACTGTCTGTGAGGAGTGTGGTGCGTTCTCTCTGTGTCTGTGTGGGTTTCCTCCGGGTGACTGTCTGTGAGGAGTGTGGTGTGTTCTCCCTGTGTCTGCATGGGTTTCCTCCGGGTGACTGTCTGTGAGGAGTGTGGTGTGTTCTCCCTGTGTCCGTGTGGGTTTCCTCCGGGTGACTGTCTGTGAGGAGTGTGGTGTTTTCTCCCTGTGTCTGTGTGGGTTTCCTCCGGGTGACTGTCTGTGAGGAGTGTGGTGTGTTCTCCCTGTGTCTGCGTGGGTTTCCTCCGGGTGACTGTCTGTGAGGAGTGTGGTGTGTTCTCCCTGTGTCTGCATGGGTTTCCTCCGGGTGACTGTCTGTGAGGAGTGTGGTGTGTTCTCCCTGTGTCTGTGTGGGTTTCCTCCGGGTGACTGTCTGTGAGGAGTGTGGTGTGTTCTCCCTGTGTCTGCGTGGGTTTCCTCCGGGTGACTGTCTGTGAGGAGTGTGGTGTGTTCTCCCTGTGTCCGCGTGGGTTTCCTCCAGGTGCTCCGGTTTCCTCCCACAGTCAAGAGTATCAGTAAAATGTAAAGTGCCAATTTTACAGCAGTAAGAGCTGATATATTTAGAGTAGATCCTAGAACATCGCAGTGAGGATTTGATGGCATTCAAGATGCTGATGTCGGGTGATTAGCTGTGGATCACACTGACCACTCCAGCTCCTTCTAAAGGTACTGGACATTTACTATTCCACAGATGGTGTATATTTTTGTATGTAAGTGTGTGTGCATCAGTAATAACTATTTTTATCCTCCCAGCACTGTTCTATAGTCTGTTATGGTTAATGTTTCCAAAACCATCTGCTCAAATCTGATGACAAGCAAAGCCTCAGCATTATTCAACAAAAAACAAACTTAAACAAACGTGAGCAAAAGCTCCTCACTGTTGTACTTATTGTTCAAACAATGGCCCGAAGAGAACAGAGCCTGAAATAGCTCTCAAAAAGATTATTTTACTGCTGGATCCTTTGTTGCTATTTCTAAATCATCTCCGACCATGGCTTTGGTGAACAGCTGATCAGGTTTCAGAGAGGGCATCGTTCCCAGAGTCCACAAATGAATGTTTACACGTTAGACTCAGAGTTTTGGCTTTTGTCATGATCATTTTTCCAGTTGCCCCAAACCTACAGGTTGGAGCTGCACTTTGAAAGACCCAGTACTGAGCTCTGAGCTTCAGAGAGAGAGAGAGAGAGCTTCACCCAAACTTAACCCCATCTGCAGGCACATGTTATAATTAATGAATTCAGCCATTTTAAAGTGCCATCAAGAAACCAAATGGGACAGTCTGGAGCAGCTGTACACAAGCCTGAAGTCTCCAATACCAAGCATCAATTAGAGAGGTACGAGGCAGGCATCGCTATGGAGCAGTGACACTGCATTCTCTGTAGTGCAGGAAATCCGTGTGATACCTTTTGGGATGAGTTGAAGTGGTGTTGGTGATCCAGAACTAAGCCTCTAACATCAACACCAGACCCAATGGTCATCTACGAGGCTGAAAGCAATCAAATCCTCACAGAAATCCAGAAATTACTTTAAGCTATGCTTGCAAATTGAGCTAGACCTACTAAACAGACCGTGTTATAGAGGTAGCATACTTAACGAATCTTACAGGCGCCGAATCACATACAATCACCAGATGTATTCCTACGCAGTGCATGCTTCAAAGTAGATCTGGTTTACCACAGAAATTTTCCAGACCTGAATTTTTCTACTATTTTAATTAGAGCATTACAGGGGACATTGCGTAGAATGTTTTGTCCTAAAATATATCTGTAGCATGTGTTACTTGTATGAATAAATTTTAATTTTAATTACAATAATACATTGTGGCGGCACGGTGGCACAGCAGGTAGTGTCGCAGTCACACAGCCCCAGGGACCTGGAGGTTGCGGGTTCAAGTCCCGCTCCGGGTGACTGTCTGTGAGGAGTGTGGTGTGTTCTCCCTGTGTCTGTGTGGGTTTCCTCCAGGTGACTGTCTGTGAGGAGTGTGGTGTGTTCTCCCTGTGTCTGTGTGGGTTTCCTCCAGGTGACTGTCTGTGAGGAGTGTGGTGTGTTCTCTCTGTGTCTGCGTGGGTTTCCTCCGGGTGACTGTCTGTGAGGAGTGTGGTGTGTTCTCCCCGTGTCTGCGTGGGTTTCCTCCGGGTGCCTGTCTGTGAGGAGTGTGGTGTGTTCTCCCTGTGTCTGCGTGGGTTTCCTCCGGGTGACTGTCTGTGATGAGTGTGGTGTGTTCTCCCCGTGTCTGCGTGGGTTTCCTCCGGGTGCCTGTCTGTGAGGAGTGTGGTGTGTTCTCTCTGTGTCTGCGTGGGTTTCCTCCGGGGGACTGTCTGTGAGGAGTGTGGTGATGTTCTCCCTGTGTCTGCGTGGGTTTCCTCCGGGTGACTGTCTGTGAGGAGTGTGGTGATGTTCTCCCTGTGACTGCGTGGGTTTCCTCCGGGTGCTCTGGTTTCCTCCCACGCTCCAAAAACACACGTTGGTAGGTAGATTGGCGACTCAAAAGTGTCTGTAGGTGTGAGTGTGTGAGTGAATGTGTGAGTGTGTGTGTTGCCCTGTTAAGGCTCACAGAAATCCAGAAATTACTTTAAGCTATGCTTGCAAATTGAGCTAGACCTACTAAACAGACCGTGTTATAGAGGTAGCATACTTAACGAATCTTACAGGCGCCGAATCACATACAATCACCAGATGTATTCCTACGCAGTGCATGCTTCAAAGTAGATCTGGTTTACCACAGAAATTTTCCAGACCTGAATTTTTCTACTATTTTAATTAGAGCATTACAGGGGACATTGCGTAGAATGTTTTGTCCTAAAATATATCTGTAGCATGTGTTACTTGTATGAATAAATTTTAATTTTAATTACAATAATACATTGTGGCGGCACGGTGGCACAGCAGGTAGTGTCGCAGTCACACAGCCCCAGGGACCTGGAGGTTGCGGGTTCAAGTCCCGCTCCAGGTGACTGTCTGTGAGGAGTGTGGTGTGTTCTCCCTGTGTCTGTGTGGGTTTCCTCCAGGTGACTGTCTGTGAGGAGTGTGGTGTGTTCTCTCTGTGTCTGCGTGGGTTTCCTCCGGGTGACTGTCTGTGAGGAGTGTGGTGTGTTCTCCCTGTGTCTGCGTGGGTTTCCTCCGGGTGACTGTCTGTGAGGAGTGTGGTGTGTTCTCCCCGTGTCTGCGTGGGTTTCCTCCGAGTGACTGTCTGTGATGAGTGTGGTGTGTTCTCCCTGTGTCTGCGTGGGTTTCCTCCGGGTGACTGTCTGTGAGGAGTGTGGTGTGTTCTCCCTGTGTCTGTGTGGGTTTCCTCCAGGTGACTGTCTGTGAGGAGTGTGGTGTGTTCTCTCTGTGTCTGCGTGGGTTTCCTCCGGGTGACTGTCTGTGAGGAGTGTGGTGTGTTCTCCCTGTGTCTGCGTGGGTTTCCTCCGGGTGACTGTCTGTGAGGAGTGTGGTGTGTTCTCCCCGTGTCTGCGTGGGTTTCCTCCGAGTGACTGTCTGTGATGAGTGTGGTGTGTTCTCCCTGTGTCTGCGTGGGTTTCCTCCGGGTGACTGTCTGTGAGGAGTGTGGTGTGTTCTCCCTGTGTCTGCGTGGGTTTCCTCCGGGTGACTGTCTGTGATGAGTGTGGTGTGTTCTCCCCGTGTCTGCGTGGGTTTCCTCCGGGTGCCTGTCTGTGAGGAGTGTGGTGTGTTCTCCCTGTGTCTGTGTGGGTTTCCTCCGGGTGACTGTCTGTGATGAGTGTGGTGTGTTCTCCCCGTGTCTGCGTGGGTTTCCTCCGGGTGCCTGTCTGTGAGGAGTGTGGTGTGTTCTCTCTGTGTCTGCGTGGGTTTCCTCCGGGGGACTGTCTGTGAGGAGTGTGGTGATGTTCTCCCTGTGTCTGCGTGGGTTTCCTCCGGGTGACTGTCTGTGAGGAGTGTGGTGATGTTCTCCCTGTGACTGCGTGGGTTTCCTCCGGGTGCTCTGGTTTCCTCCCACGCTCCAAAAACACACGTTGGTAGGTAGATTGGCGACTCAAAAGTGTCTGTAGGTGTGAGTGTGTGAGTGAATGTGTGAGTGTGTGTGTTGCCCTGTTAAGGACTGGCGCCCCCTCCAGGGTGTATTCCTGTCTTGCGCCCAATGGTTTCAGGTAGGCTCTGGACCCACCGCGACCTTGAACTGGATAAGGGTTACAGATAATGAATGAATGAATGAATTATACATTGCACAAAAAATGCTTTTAAACTTAATAGTAGTCCTGATATTTTTGGATCTTTAGCAGTAACCTGGTCTGTCCCAGGATCCTTGGTGACCAGTCTGAGATCCATCACTGACCTTAGATACTAGACCACCATGCCCTAGTCATACTGAGATAAAATCATCAGGCAAAGATCTTTATGTTTCAAGATATTTTGAAAGTCTGGACCCGGGTTGTAGGAGTATATCCGCTTGAAGGACCGGAGTGCAGCCTGTTTGTGGAGTTGTGGATGAGGCTAGAAGTTTAAAGCAAAACCACAAGAGATACAGACCGAGGCTGTGGGCTAGCGTAGCCCACCAGATCCTTTCCCCCCATCCATTTTAGTATGCAATGAATATTTCTCCCTGACACACATCCACGAACCCGAACGCACACGCACTCCTTGCTAAAGCCCCGCCGCTAATGCACAGCTATTTAATTAGATGTTGCCAGATCGTTGAGCCAAGATGGTAATCCAATAGTGCGGCAAGGCCTTGTTAAATCTTCTCTCTCTCTCTCTCTCTCTCTCCCTCCAAAACGCCTGCTCGGCCCAAGACGCATCCCCCCCTCCCAACCGTCACGGCTCCTTTGTCCATCCTCCTTAGGCCTTGTGACATCAATTTACATTGGATTGCATTAGATCCACGTATACTCACCCACCCAACCTCACACCGCCTATCAAACCTGACACCGGCCCCTCGCTATTATACATTCCAGAGTGCGTGGATCCCCATAATCTCATAACCTGCGAGAGTGTGTCCGTCATTTAAGCATTAATCAAGCCGTCCAGGGGCCTGGGAGCCTACGCCGAGAGCCGGATTTCCATAGTAATGCACCTGCCAATACTGCTAGGAGTAGGAGGACCTCAATCAATGGGAACATCCAAACAGAATCTCTGCAGCCTAAAGAGTCCTCTCCCTCTCAGTGCACTGTACATTTTCTACAATATAATCCCATCCATGCGTGACACCCCTCACAACAACCCGGCATCGCACGGGCCTGTGTCCACTTAAGCCCGGCTTTGATAATGTTTAGCTCCCGTTAGAAGAGTCGTTATAGCAGCCCGGCCGCGAAAGGCACAAGCAAACGTTGTTTACAAACACGTACGCCATTAATCTCGCAGGAAACCCAGACCCAGCGACCTCTTTTCAAACACTGGGGTTTGAGCGATGGCAAGAAAAAGCAGCAGCAAAGGCTTCCTCTCCACGGTTCCTGGAAAGAGCACGGAGATCTGTTAGGTTAGTCATTTTGGGGAATGTTTGGAGGAGACGGGAATGTTTTTTGCTCGGACGCCGTGGCCAGACGGAACAGTCGGCCCGGGTCGTCTTTCAACCTCAAGCGCTAAACACAGAGATTGTTCTTCTGGAGAGCCGTGTAACCCGAGACACCTATTACACGGATGATATTACATGACAAAAGACCAAAGCCGTAGTCCTGCTTCAATTTTCCATAAATAGATGGTGTGAACACGGCTGTGGCACTTGAAGGCCATTTAGAGAAAGTGCTGCGATGGTTTCACTGTCGAAACACTGTTCGTTAGGGGCTTGGGATGAAAGTGGCTCCAGAACAGCTTTTTTTTTCAAAGCATAAAACAGATAAATAGGTGAATTCCTGCATGTTCGACTATAAAATTGCTCCCAGGGAGAGACATACGCCAACATTTCTATGGAGGTTATTTTCTTGTAAAGCGGATTTATTCATTGTCCGTTTAAACTGAGGACATCCAGAGCTGCAGTTTCATTTTCATTTCAGTGCATCACTACTTTTAATGTCATCTAAAGCTAATGGAATTGCCTTTAGAGAGAACATTAAATCCTGTTTTACTTTGCTGCCCTAAAATCACTAATCACAATTAGGAACCCGAACGGTGGAGCTAATCTCATTGTGTTGTGTTGAATCTGATTATACTTCACTTGAGAGGGAATATGCTGTTTTCCACCATCTATTTTTTTCTGGTTTGCTTGTGTGTGTGTGTGTGTGTGTGTGTGTGTGTGTGTGGTTCAGATATACAGCACATTTAGTCTACCCTAACAATGTGGGGACTTGACTTACTTACGGGAATAAAACTCATGTCCCTGTAACGTCAGTAACAACATTAAGACAAATCACTTTTGCTAAGGTTAGTGTTTGAGTTGGGGTTAAAGCAACAGTAGATAGTATTGTTACCTTAAAATTACAGAGTCAAATTTATTGTGAATCTCCACTGAGCTGTAAAAGAGAGAATAGAGCCCCTGTCTTTACTGCTCTGGGCTCAGCACTGCAGAAACTGCACTATGTACACTTTAGGGGAGGGTAGGAAACCCCCAAAGCTCACACTTACCCCTTGAATTCAGGAGAGTGCTGTAAAAGCGAATTATACTCTTTAACTGCAGGGGGAGCCCAGGAGCAGAAAGACCAAGTCTTATCCTAGTGTTACTTTAAAGGTTAAGGTCAGTGGTGAGGTCGGAATTAAACTAGTTTTTAGTGATTAGTTTGTGTAAGTCTCTACGAAACAAATGGAAGTAATGTCCTCAGATATTGTGTGTGTGTGTGTATGTACACAAATCTAAACCCCTGTTTTGTCTTCCTCTGAAGCCGAGCTGTTCGTTATCTCCCACATCGCATCGCCAGCTGTGACAGAATGACAACAATAACAAATAAACACAACGAGTCCGTAAAGGATTGGCTGATCAGCGCCGGCCTCTTGAACAGGACTCGACAACAATCGCCAGCTCTTTTGTTTTTAACTCATTTGGTTTCTGGGAGGTTTTATGATTTTCTGCTCTGTGTGTGAATTAAATGAGGACGTGCTGTGATTTCTTTCTCCCTGCAGTCTTAAAGGGTCCGTACCATGGAACTGTCCTCGGTTTTTTGAAGTGGAAGAATTTGATTTAGAATGTAAACACTGTCTGGTATCCATTTACAACCGCTAAGCTAAAGAAAAAAGATCACTCCACTTTTAATGAATTGACTTTATGATGTCACTTTCACATTTAGCCCCGCCCATACATGCTGAAGTTATAAGAACAGAGGCACAATACAGGGCAGCCAATCAGAACAGAGATCATTTATATTTAAAACCTTAAAGGCATCATTTTAAAGGGAGAGAGAGGTTTGATGATGGTAAACTCACTCAAGCAAAGATACAACAAACACAACCACTGTTTACACTCTTTTAGCGCTCTGTGTGGTGAGCTGCTAGAGAGCAATGAGGGATGGAAATGAATAGTGAAAATACTTCTCTGTGAAGGCAGAAGATGAAACAGACAGTAGCACCACTACCGCCGAGATACAAACGGCATTCAAATAAAATAAAAACACAAGCTTGAGCATAATTGTTTGATGTTTGATGTCAGAGTTTTTGCAGGAAAAATTAGCTCAGCTGAGGGGTTCTCTTCCAAATTTGGTGGACGCTGCATTTTATGACTTCTGAGGAAAAAGAAAACGGCTCATAAAAAGAAGTGCCGTTGGAAATTTCACGTGAGGCGAAAATGACTGTAACATTATTAACGCCGCGGCCCAAAGTGGTCCCAGCGGTTGGTTACTGAAAAACCCAGTGCTGGGGCGAGGGGCTGGAGCGAGAGGGCGGCCTAATTGGCGGAGGGAGAGCCGTTTGAGCGAGTTTTTAAGGCCGCTCTCTTTCTCGCCCCGGCTGCGTTTCTCACCTTTTGAAGTCGCTCTTTCATCTCTCCGGCCCCATGATGTCTGTTGTCTTTTGTCTGATGCTGTGTGCACATTTCTTTTTCAGAGCACTTAATATAAAACAAAGGCAAACCTTTAGAGAGCTCGTGCCTCCTTCTCTTCTCTTCTCTCTTCTCTTTCTCTCTCTCTCGCCACCTTTCAGGGTAGGTTTTGATTCAGAAGTCATTCGAACACTCTCAGACACATCCCCACCTCCTCCTCCACCTCCTCCTCCTCCTCCTCCTCCTTCAGCCGTCTCTCAAGGCACTGGAAATGCACCTAATATCACACCATCTTCACAGGAAACACTAGTCCCACTATGCCTCTTATTTAAAAAATAAATCAACCCCTGATTACATAAGTCGTCAGTGCTTTTGTGCAGAATTGTTCTCCCCGAGCGGGATTGCAAGCCAAGTGCCCGCTTGATAGAAGTCCAAGCGGTTTTTATTTTTTATTCCTCCACAGGAAATGAATCTGCGCTAACTCCCTGGCAAATTGCACGGTGGTAAATTTAGTAACCGGGCCATGAAGGGCCCGATATGGTGCGCAGACAGTTCATGAGATGATATGAGTGGCGTGGAAGTGGATTACAGCGCCATAGTCGTTTTGTTATCACTGCCCCAAGGGTGGGGGATGGGGGGGGGGGGGGGGGGGCTTACACTGCAGAGTCTCAGGAGCCTCCAACAGTCCCTGCTTTCGTTTCTCAGTTCCACTGTAGAGAAGTCACTGGAGTCTAATGAAGCTGCACCACGTGGTCAGACGTTTGTGGACACTTTCTCCGCCCAACATTTCTCTCTGAAATAAAAGATATCAATAAAGAATTCCATCCTCTTCGCTGCTGTATCAACACCTAAGGTTCTAGGAAGCCGCTATACGAGATTTTGGAACGTTGCTGAGAGGATTTGAGAACATCAGGCCGTGACGTCTGCTCCTCACTTTACAGAATGCAGCTCAGGGAGCTATACTCTCCTCAAAACTGCACCTAGCATTGGGCCTAGACCTTAAACTCATGTGCAGCTGTTCCACAGCATCTGTTGGCAATGCTTTTCTATGGAGATTACAGCAGCTATGCGTGCACAACTGAGCAAAGCTCTGCGGTGCCTTTCCTTCCTGTAAGTGTAGTAGCACTTCACAGTGATTTGTGGCTCCACCACATGATACGAGTCCATCCCACCCTGAAGTGGAAGTGGGAGGGGAAGGTGGAGGAGAAGAGGAGGGTGTGGAAGCGAGAGAAACAACAGACGAAGAGGCAGACGGGGAAGAGAGAGGGATGGAGGCACCGTGGCTCCTGCTGGCTGATGGAGGACCGCCTGTCTGGAGAGAGTGTGGAGAGATGTGAGAGAGAGAGACAGAGAGAGGGGGGGGTGGGGGTGGGGGGTTAATCTGAGGAGCACTTCACTGTCCCCGTCCTGTTGTCTCCTCGGGCTCTTTAGACCCTCTACATCTTCACTGATAGGCTCGAGTGTGTGGAGAAAAAAGAGAGTGTGGAGGCCTCTAAATGTAAGTCAAATCTATTCGGACGGTAATATTCCTGAGGGGCTTTAGAAGTGAAGGGTCTTTCAAGTTACTCAACAATCTACGGTCACACTATGCATTTGCACTTTGTGTTTCTCTAAGAAATAAGTCCATTTTGGGGCAATTATTAAAGGACTGTTTACTTCAGCAACTATAAGCAGTAACAAAAAAACACAGGGAAAATATATCTCCTCTGATCCAGCACTGACCACTCAGTCCAGACTGTGGTGACCACCTCCATTACCCCCCAAACAGAGGACGTCAAACCCCAAAAAGGAGGACACTTGCCTGGAAACAAGGATAAACTAGTTCATGGTTCGTCTGGGGGTTTTGATGTGGTCCATATCTACACACCCTTCTCTAAGGTTAATGCAGATCTGCTCTGACACTGTTTTCCTCCTTCAGATGATTCCTCTCATTTCTCCACGCTGCGTTCGTCAACAAAAACACATGGCGAGGGCGGAACTTCTGCAGTAGCCATTGGGTAAGACGTTGCTGTTAAACCAATTAAATATGACATGTTCCTTCCGATATTTGTGTGAGTCATTAACAAAACCTTAAATCCAAGATGGATTTGGAGCTTGAAAACCAGGCTCTCTCCGTCCTAAAGTCAGACGTCTGGCGACTCTACTCGAGGCCTCCACGGATTTATGCACAGTTTTATAACGGTTGGTGTCGACACACAGCTACAGTGAGAAGCCTTTCTGACATTTTGGAACATGGTCAGTTTGGTCAAAGATGCAGATTCAAATTATTCACTAAATATATTCTGAATGTATGCAGCCCAACATTTATAACAACAGTGGAATGTGATATAAATGAATGGGATTTTACAAACTTTCCCTGATTCCACTTGTGTGAATGCAGCTATTATAAATAACAGAATTCTTGGCTTGGAAGTACTGTTCACTGGGTAAGATTGGGTATTTTTGCTTCTGAGTGTAATTCACTTTTACAGCACTGTCCTGAAATCAAAGTGGAGGGAGAGGGAGCGGGTGTGGCTTCCTACATCCCCCCCCCCCCTCCCAAACTTACATAGTGCAGTTTCTGCAGTGCTGAGCCCAGAGTAGCAACAACAGATGCTGTATTCTACCTGTTACAGCTCAGTGGAGCGTCATAATGATTTTAAGCTGGAATTTATGGTCAAATACTGTCCAGTATTATTATTATTATTATTATTATTATTATTATTATTAATGCAATATTATATTTTATATACACAAAGCTTTAAAAGTTCAATCATCTCATTTACAGAAATGGTTCTTTAAACAACCATAATTAACAATAATACAGGAACGCAAAAGTATGTCTTGGTGCTTTTAGCTGTTGTTGGAAGCACTGTTTCAAGAATGAATTATATATTTCCAGTTCTGTGTCGTCTTCTTACTCCTCATTGCTGGTTGCTGATCTGCAATTAGTTCTTGGGACGGGTCAAGTATAAACCATCCGGTGTCTGGTGTTGAAATGGACGGGCCCCATTCACAGGTCCGTCTCCTCTAAAGAACCAGCGCAGATCAATAATTCAATATCGCTGGCGTCTGAGTGAAACTCTGGGGCTCCGTACACAAGCGCTCGGCTGAGAGCGGCATTAATTAATAGCCCCAGACCTTGTTTTGCGTTGAAAGCAGGACAGGCCTGATTGGCTTGTTCAGAGCAGGAGCATCAGGTTATCCAGCGCTCAGTGAAATGGCTTTGGAGACTGAGTGATAGATTAGAAAGCTTTAAGATGATGTGGAGCGAACATAATAGGACAAAAATAACTTCTGGATACAGGCCTGAAAATGAGAGTCTCGTTGTGCAATAGAAGATTCCGCGCCGGCTTGTTGGACCAAGCGTGGTTTTATAAGGAATACAGCAATTAGATTTGCCTCTGCAATAACTGCAACTGTTTCTCAACACATGCTTCCAAACAAATAAACTCAGCGGAAGATCTAATCATCTGCAATTACTGAAGGAAGACAAATGACATCAAGCCAGCACTGAATAAATCAAGGCTAACTTTTCTCAAGGTATAAAGGAGGTATAAAACCTCCTTTACACTATCATTAGATTGGACTTGTACTTAAGATTGGACCTCATGTTCAGGTAAAACAAAAATGTAACAAACAAATACTTATATTTCTTCTGGAATCAAGGATACTAATGGGGAGTTTGTTCTCCATTTGGTGTATTTACAGCCTCTAGTCTTCTGTGCTTTTCACTTGATATTACTGAGGGGTTGATTGCTATCAGCCACAGAAGCATTGGTGAGCTAGGTAATGACACAGGGCGATTAGATCTGGCACTGGCTTAGGAACCGCGTGGGATGGTGGACGTGTCCCCTGCAAAATTGGAAACAGCTACATTTGTCCCCTACCCGAAATTATACCACAAAAAGGGAGAGAAAATGCTTTTATAAAACTTTTATTTTGAAAGTGCGAAAGAAGGTTCTAAGTGTTCTTTAGTTACAGCGACGGTTCCAGTTACAACCATGTGTTCCATATAATCATTTAATTATAAAATTATTCATTCCTTGATGAAATTGTTCTTCAGATTAATGAAAAAAATTAAATATGGTTTGTGTCACACCAAAAAGGGTTCTACTAGTGTTACAAAGTACGGTTTGTTACAACAGAAGATCCTTTTATGAATCATTTCTTTAATTCACCATGAATCTGGTTCTATATAGAACTCCTGGTTCTAACGGAAAACTATTGTTTTTAAGAGTGTAGAACCCCACACAGATATCAGTGCAACTGCCTTCTCTGGACTGACTTCACTAAGCAGAACTGTTCAGCATCTACTGGTTTTCCCAGAAGAAAAAAGCTGTCACTGCACACTCTTTAAAATAAAGGTGCTACAAAAACCAAAAAATATGTTTAAATGGGTGAAGAACCTTTAGACCAAGTGATGGTTTTTAAACCTTTAAAAGCTTCTTCACACTCACACATCTATTAAACAAACATGGTTCTTTATGAAACCAAAAGAGGTTCTTCTGTGGCATCGCTCAAAGAACCATTTGTAGCACCTTTATCTTAAAAGTGCAGAGCTCTATTAGTACCATTGATTTTGTAAAAGAAAAAAAATAAAAATAAAAACTGGTACTCGCAAATGTTTGGACGCAGAGTGGCCCGCAAAACCAAACATGTCTTTACAGAAGCAGCTGTTTGGACAAACTCCAACCTCTCTCCAACAAGGGAGTAAAACAGCCACACTGGGATTAATATTTAATTCAGCTACAGGCCTCAGAATCCCACCAACAAACCTCCTTTTAGCTGCTATTCAACAGTCCAAACAGCAGGAAAACAATCACAAATCATCATACACAATATATATTTAAAAAAAATAAATAAATAAGAACGTACAGGACTAGCACAACAAAAATGCTTTGTGAATATGTCAGAAATAGCTCTGTTTGTGAAGAAGTGATACGTAGGGAATGTAATTTTGCATTTGGACACAACTCAATTAAACACAACACGTGACGATACGACTGGATTGTTTCTGTCATTTCCTTTGCTTTCTGGCAATTTTAGGTTATGGTTTAATGGCGTGTGTTCACTAATTCCATTACATTTCACTAATACAAGCTCCAATTTTAAATACAGAACCATATACGTCTGTGCACGGTGTTTTAGAGTCAGTTCTACTGGTTTATACTCCGGGAAATGTATTAATAAGACTATTTCCAGTCCGGAAAGTAACTGTTAATACATATCAATACTGACCTTGTTCCTTTGGGTAATAACATGTTAGCATTTAGGTCAGTAACTAGAAACACATTCGAGTGAAAGACGTATTAATGAACTTATAGAGAACATACTAGCGTTCACATTGTGTGTGTTCTGTTTAATGTGTGTGTCACAATGTAGAAACAATTCCTGTTTAAACCCGCACACGTTTGGAAATTCTCATCCTAATATTTACATTTTAATGTGAAAACAAGATTTAAAGTTAGTGTTAAGGGTAGGGTTGGGGTAAGATTAGTCGTAATTATGGATAAAGACAAACTTGTGTGTGGTTGAATGTATGCGTTTCTAATTGTGTAAGTGTTGCCATGGTTTCCAACTGGTGTCAGGATAAACATGTAATACACGTTGTGCCAATGCACACACTGCACTCAGACTCCCGGTATGGTTTAGGGTTTGGGCTAAGAGTTGTACAAATGTGTGTATTACACATTTACAATGATACCAGGTTCATATTTCAACTTGTGGATGTTTTAATTGCATTTTTATTTGTGTCTGGCATTTGTACAATTCTAACGTTGACTGTACGTTGTATGTTTATGTGTAATATATATTTAAACATAGACAGTGTTTAAATAACTGTTGATGTTCAAGGTGTTTGTTGCTGTGAACTTTAGGAACAAAATGTTCGAAAATGTGTTACGCTAGAAAATGGCCACTTCCCTATGTAGTGCCCTATCTAGCTAGTGCACTAGAGAGCTGTTTGAGACGCAGCCGCTGATTTTGCGGCTCACGTGTCACAGTAACGACAAAATTAATGTTGTGGGTTTTTTTATTTATTAAAAAAAGTTCAAACTCGTTTAACGATCATCCAGCCCTGCATTCGAGGTAACGTTTTTATACTTCAACCTTTTATAAAAACACCAACAGTACAGAGAGAGAGAGAGAGAGAGAGAGAGACACGTTTTTCTTTTTCTTTTTTTTTTTTTACACACGGTCAGAAAAGAAAACCAAGAGTGAGGGAAAGGAAAAAATGTAAAAGAAAACCACAAAATAACAAAAAAATAATTCTCCTATGAACATTTTGTACACGTTGTGCCCGTACCAGTTTCCAGCACTTTTTGTTTTTACAATTTTAATATTTTAAATTTTAAAATGTACACATTTAATACACGAACCTCAATTCAACCCGCTGAAAAAAAACCGAAACCTGGACACCTCATTGGTTGACTCCGTCAGGATAAATGTCCAATAGCTTTCTCTTTATCGCTTGTTTTTGTTTGTCTTTTCAATACCGTTCACACACTCCTCCTGACATCATCCTTGGAAAGGGTCGTGACGTCATCCCTAAAGGGGGTCATGAGGTCATCCTTAGAGGGGTCAGCAGCGAAGGGGTGTGTTTGTTGTTGTTTCGGTTCTTTGCACAAAGTGTCTCTAGTTTTCCTCAGGGTCAGATAAAACGAGGCCAGCCTCTTGATTTGTCAGAATCACGATAGTAGCAATAATAATAATAATCAGAACAATAATAACAATAATAATAATAATCATAATAATAATGTATTAAACAGCGCGTGCTCGAGAGCCCAGCGTCCAACGTTATTATATATTGATGCACAACAAAAAAAACCAAATAAAATAAAAATGTAAAAAATACTAATAAAAGTGTTGGTCTCCTTTCCTCCGTGTCCTGGTCCACGTTCACAGTTCCTTGTTTATTTTTTGTTCATTTTTAATATTTCATAAATAGCATCTCCTTTTTCGTCCTTCAGAAAGCATGTAATGTCCTCCTTCTTAGTGCTGATGTTTATGGGAAGCCAAAGGGTTCATAAACGCCAGGAAACACGTCATGATCAGTTTTTCACGTGACTAAAATATGTTTAAAGGACACGTTTGTGTCACGTGAACAACGTGGAAACCAGACACGTGGAAGAAACGTGTGCCAGTGAGGGGAGAATGAGCCAATGAGGGAGGAGTTTAGCTTCCAGTAATAGTTTGAAAGAACAAGAAACTATGGCGTTTGCTCTGTATAGAGCCTTTAAAAATGTGTTATTATTAATTAACGGTTTTGACTCTGTATTTATAAGGTTAAGCATTTTTGTCCAAACATATCCTACGTGTAATCAAATTTACCCCAGTGTGGTCATATCCAAATCCACCCCTGAGCTAGGACTCCAGTCTAGGTGTCTGTATGCTATCACATCCTTCCAGCTAGGCACAGCTTCAGCACACTTGCAGGAGAACACTAACTGCACAGTTCATTATGTGTCTAGTTTCCACGTTGTGCATTCTTTCTTGGCATTTCCGTCACGTGAGTTGATGCGGCGTATTTAGAGGCGTCTGCGTCCCATCCTCTTGCGGTGCAGGGGTCACAGGCCGAGGGCAGCTGCGTGTTTCTTGGCCTTGAGCCTTAGGTCTGCGATGCTAGAGTTCTTGTTGCTGTTCTTGGCGGCGGCGGCAGCGGCAGCAACGGAGGCGGCCGAAGCGGACTCTGCGGCCAGCGTGGCGAGCGGTAGGCCGAACGGCGGCGCCGGGAACATCATGTAGGGTGCATGAGCCGCCAGGTGCGAGTGCAGGTGATGGTGCGCTGCGTGAGCCACGGCGCTGTCCAACTGCAGCTGCGCCTGCACCTGAAAGGAGAAGGGCGGCAGGTTGCTATGACTATCCTACGGGATGGTACAGGGGAGGGAGGGGGAAACACATATTAAACTTAAGAGAGAGGGCAACTGGTATTGCAGCAATAAAAATAAATATTGAGAGATAAACTTAGAATTTCAAAGCAATGTGGTGCATTACAGTTATGTTTTCTCAGCATCTGCTTTTGTACTCATCTTTTTATATCATTTTTATATTATATTATAACTTTATTAATGTAACATTAGACTGGCAATAGCATTTACCATTCAGATTTGTGGCAGAAAGGGGCGCTAATAACACTACTGTAGTTGTTTGCGCTACGTACACTAGCTTAGTATTAGGTGGCGTTTTTACCTTAAAATTACAGCTTCAAATTCATCCGTCTGTGATGCTCCACTGAGCTGTGGTAGGGAGAATAGATCCCCTGTTGTTGCTACTCTTGGCTCGCACTGCAGAAACTGCACTATGTAAGTATATAAGCTAACGTAGGAACAGGAGTATTGCCCAGGGATTTAGACGTAGATTCCACTAGACTCTAAACTGAACAACATTTAACTTATGTCTCAAGTGTCTAATACATCATCGCCCTGCTGTAATTTAGAGCCGTGTACAGTAACTAAATTGTGGCCATGGTAACACAACCCTTCCTGTATTCAGTTTACACTTGGTTTGATCTGGAGTCTGGTATAAGGCTCCCGAGGCCTCCTCTGTAAAAGCCTGGAAGTCATTCTAAGTACGAAGGTCTGCCAAATGCTACAAACGCAATATGTCCTCCTCTGAAAGAATGGTTGGGTAAAATCAGCTTAGTGCACTTCACCACTGCCCCTCACATGGCAAATATAGCAGGGTTCGTTTCCCAGCTTGGGCAGGAAAGCAATTCTATAGCATTCCTGGAGCATCACCATGATTAGAAAGTTGCAGTTGCATTGTCCATGCTTTAAATATATTTTAAATTTAGAGAAAGTGTATTCTCTCAGTGAAAATGTGGCTTACACAAGTAGCAAAATTAGCATCTTTGTTAAAATCCACTGGAAAATCTTGAAAATCTGGTCACGTGGATATTTGGGGATATGGTGATGTAAATCATGTATTGCCTGAGCTTTATGGAATAGACCTGGTGTATATTGATTTTATTTGCTTTGAATGTAACCCTGAGAAAACCCGAGTAATATTCAAATATAAAAATAGAAAGAGGCCACTGCTCTGGATCTTAGCTTCTGCCAAATGCTATAATTGTAACATCGCCACTGTCCAAATACAACATATGAAAGCTGTATTGCTTTTTACATTCTCTGAACCTTCCAGGAAAAGTGTTCCAGTAGTAGGGCTTCAATGTATATTAAATAACATAAACTTACATTAGAAACACAGGGGGGTTTTTGCCATTCCCTCTAAAGCCACAATTCTTTTATACGTTTGGTCAATGGTTTATTTTATTCGAAGCCTAATGTTGTATTAAATAGTACTTCAGTGGGTTAAACACAACAGCCATAGCAGGGCAGACGACAAAACCAGCAGCTGTGAAAACTCAGAAACCTTAATGCATCACGTTGCTTTAATATTTTACGTTTTCTCACCAAAAAAGGGCAAACGTTGTACGGCAAGTGCTTAGGCTCAGGCTGCACTTACTGCGCTGTGTGACCACGTTGTTTAATAGCTTTTATCTCAGCCGTAACTGCTTTAAGGTCAGCCGCCACTTCTTTTAAAACTGCTGTTAAAGCATTGCCACTTATGAGAAGGCAAACTGCCCAGATCTGACACATCAGCTGATATTCATGTACAAAGGCTCCTGATGTTAGGGCGCAAACTATTACCAGATTCCTGTTCTCTCTGAGCAAATAAATGCGCATTAACTGAAGGTGCCCAATACATGGAATTATGAAATGAAATTATGACATAATTCCACATTAAAAGATGAAGCACGTAGGACCAGATAGAGTTGCCTTAAATTGAAACAGCTTTGTACTGTTTCATAGATAGCACTGCTACTTCAGTCTTCGTAATTTCACCGTGTTGCAGCTTTAGCAATTTATTCCACACCAGAAAGATGTTCTAAGAAGTTCAACTGCGGCTCTGGAGAGAACATCACGAGGTGGCTTTAGGCCTGATGCATGTCCAGCTATGGCACTCCTACTCAAGCTGGATTGTGATAGGCCTCTTATCCTCCCACTCAAGGCTTTGTTTCTTTTAAAGTCCACCTCGGATTTAGGAAACATGGCACATGCTTAAAAATAACAATCCCAGAATGGGTTCTTAGCTCAGTTTCTGTTGAAGAACCGTATTAAAAGTGATTTAAACTTGTTTTAGTAAATGAATTCTGTGAGTGTGTAGAAGCGTTATACATTAGATAACCTCCACATAATGGAAAGGATCTTGGAGGAACCCTCAAACTGGTAAAAGTTTCCAATTCTACCTTTTCCCTTACGTAGAGGAACGATTGAACCATACACATGGCTCCTGGTGTTTTCACTACCTTCACCAAAGATCCCTTAAGGAGTGTGGACTGGATCTGGTTCTTATTTAGCCTTCTAGAGCTACGTTATGATTTTCAGTCATGCTCTGGATGCTAATCCTTTGCAAAATAATAACATGACCAGTCAGTCACCAACCAATCGTACGCTAATCAATCCCTCTTCAGGTCGTGGCTAAGCTCTACTGCTTCTGGTGACAAGGAAAGGAAGAAACCCAGGAGCTCCACCTACAGCAGCAAGTCTCTGTGTCTGTGTTTACTGAGAAGATCAGTTATTTTAAATAATCATAATAACAATAATAATAATCTTAGGCGGCTGAGACGTTTGAACTCTACTGTACGCTGTGTCCAGAGGTTTGTATACACCCCATAAGCAGTGAGTTCTGCTACCATAGAACCATAAGAATGGCTCCAATCATGAAACACCAGTGCCTGATCTCACTAAGGTTCTCACGAAACCAGTCTGACGCACCTGGTTTTAAAGGTTCTTCACACTCAGAGATCTCTTCCAAACACGGTTCTTAGATGGTGCCTTAGGGAACCCAATGTGGTTCTGTTTGTGCGTCTATACCACGGCCTAACTGGAGCATTGACTAAACGCTTCCACAGCAGTGACAGTGCAGTGAGCCCGAGCCAGAGCAGGACTGTGGGTTGTCTACAGCCCCCTCAGAGCCCCTTACCTGCTGGAAGGGCATCCGCAGAGCTCCCACGTTCACATACGGAGCGACACGGCATGCTTCAAACTGACTCGCTGCTCCAATCAGAACCCCTGGAAAAGAGAGAACAGAGAGGTGGGATTGAGCGGGAACCTCTCACTTCACACAGGGTTTGAGGCTCTTGTGGATCAACTCCAAAAAAAACCCAGCGTGGATCACACCCCACTAACTCCCTCCTGCAGCTTGGCTCTCCGTGATCCTCTGTGTGTTGGGACAAAACCTCATATCGCTATGATTCTACATTCTCCGGACAAGGCTCACTGCGGTGGTGCCCTCAAGGACACGTATTCAGTACCTGGAGTTATGGAACACTGGACCATAGTCTGTATTAATGAGAGATGTTTAAGAAGTGTTGATTCCATACGCTCTTTTTTTTATATATTTCTCTAATGAAGGCTGACACACATTCACCCTCTTCTTCTGGAGATGAGGCTGTACCTTTAGTGACAATAATGTGCCTTCTTTTCTGAGAGTGTTCTGTGGTTGTGGAAATACCATTGACCTTTACATTGTGTAAAAAAGTGTCATGACAAATGGACCATTAGAAACGGTCCTAAATGGACTTCAATAAAAAAAATCTGAATTAATGTCTGGTGTTTCTTCTAAGGTTTAGTTCATTTGACACAGTGTGTTTGATTGTGTTTGATTGTGTTAGCAGTCAGTTAGAAAGTATGGTAAAGCTGGTGGAGAGTGGTAGTTATTAAGGGTTAGTACAATGGTATTATAGAGTATTATAAGGTTTTATCGGGTGGTGTGTGATGGTAAAATCGGTATTTAAAATAATTATAAAATAATGGACCTTTCAGGGTACCCACGCTGTTAGGTAAAAGAGCTGTGTGGAGCAGGTAGAGTGTGTTGTGAGTAAATAACGGTACCCAGTAAACATTTAGCCGTTGATTCATCGTTGAAATAACGTAATGACTGCCGTCTAATCAACGTTCTCTTAAGGTTGAAAATGAAAGTTGAAAAGACGTCCAAACACAGACATTGAAAGGACGACTGTTAGACGTATTTTGGACGTCCATTGATGTTATTAATTGGTCCCGAAATAAATTACTGTATAAAACGCGTTTTGGACGTCCACTGACGTTTAAAATATGTCCTTGACGGACAGACTACTTTTAGACCTATTTTAAACGTCCAGGGACGTTCCTTGTTCACTGGGCACAGATTACTGTGTTGTTGGGGATTATGTTTGTGTTTGATTGTGTTGAATGTTGCTGGACATTGTGAGTTAAATAATATTAAAGTTAGTTGTACATTACTGTTTTGTTTTACACGTTGGATGCTGTTGGTTGTGTTGGGATAAGGCCGTGGGATTGTAATCGTGTGTTGGGCATTTTTGGAATACGTCAGTTGTTTGTAATAAAACAAAAATTTGATTTCATCCAAAATCCAAAACAATTTTTTTTTAGTTGAACAAATAAATTGAATTCGCTTCTTTACTTTATTACTTCTTCTTTTTAAACAGAATCCCACGAGGAATACACAAGTCCCTCAGAGTGTCGCCTTCACACAGAGGACAAAGGCTCGTTTTCTAATGAAATCCGTACTTATTCAAATTAGAAAAAATGAAAAAGAAACACATGAAATGCTCAGAATGATTTAAGGCCGTAACTGACGAGTGTGTGACGCGGTGGGAGAAAGCTCACCTTTATGAAGCTGGTTTTCCTGTTTTCTACACTTCGCTCTGCGGTTCTGGAACCAAACCTGCGAGAGAAAAAAAAGACACATTTAATAACGGATACATTTACGTTAATAAATTGATACAAAATAACAACAAAAACGTCATGAACGGCTCCGGATTGTTTCAAACGCGCGACTCCCTCAGACGAGGAAAACAAAACTGCGCGTGTCCCGGAGGAGCCTGTAATATTAAATATTAATGACGCTTTAGCCCCCCGTCTCATCCTCATCGTCATATTTAATCGACCATAGACGATATATATATGTGTGTGTGTGTGTGTGTGTGTGTGAGAGAGAGAGAAATAAATATATATAAAATTTTAAAACATAACCAAGAATTTAATTATTTTAAATAATAATAATAATAATCGTAATTATTATGTTTATTATTATTATTATTATTATTATTGTTGTTGTTGTTATTATTATTATAAATGTCCACGTACACGAATGGACCTTCTAGGAAAAAGAAACGCATTAGAAATGAAAAAGAATCACACGCATTAATAATGGAGCAGGGGTGGAAACCATGTTAAAGCGGTCCATAATAAACTGGTCGTGTCTCTCAGCCCCGGTTTCATCTTTCCATCGGCGTCCCCGCGCGCGAGCTCCAGAATCGACTCCTGATACCGAACACCAGCGCGCGCAGCAGCCTCTAAAGCCCATAAAGCCGATCTGACAAAGCATTAGCAGACGCGCCAAATTAATTACATTTATCTGCAAGAAAATTTATGTTAGCGATTCGCCTAATGGCGCGCGGGTCTCTTTAATTACTGTCACAACAAGGTCCGAGCACAAAGCCCCCTGGGAGAAAATAGGCGTCTTTTTATTTTGCTGCTATGTATTTTTTCCCCATTAATGCTAGTATTGTACTAATATCTTTACGTGTATTTTTCTCCGTTGTGAGTTTCGGGATTTTTAAGATTACGTCTCATTACTATGTTAATCTACTCCCAATCGCCCCACAGAGAGGAGGGCGGCGGATGAAGCGGGGACTGAACCCCTCTCTCAAAACTGATAATAGGGCGTTTGCTTTCAGATTCAACTGTAAAATAAAATTAAAACGGATTTAAAAAATAAACAACGCTAAATTTTGCGTTTGACTTAAACGTAAACGAATAAAGCGAGCACCGAATCTTTAAAAGATGTACGTCATCTTCATCCAATCGGTCAGATCCCTGAGAGATGATAAAGGTCCTAAAGGTTTGTAAGAACCACGACCTTAATCTGATTTG
Source organism: Hoplias malabaricus (assembly GCF_029633855.1). NCBI lineage: Eukaryota > Metazoa > Chordata > Actinopteri > Characiformes > Erythrinidae > Hoplias > Hoplias malabaricus. The sequence goes on from NC_089818.1 coordinate 7,404,232, forward strand.
TAGTCGCTGAATTTCTGAAGAAAGAACAAAACAAAAAAAAAAAAACGCGAAGGCCGCTAAAAAAGCATCAGATCTTCCTGGGGGTAAAAGGGAAAAAAATGATCCATAATTTATGGTAATCCGCGCTCGGGACACAAAGCGACCAGAGGAGACCCCCAGCCCACGTTTTTGGGACTTTCTTTTTTTCTCCCTTTTTCTTTAGCCTTTTTTTATTTTTAGAAAAAAAAAAACGTACATTCACAAATTCACGGCGAACCGCGGCTCAGCGCTGAATGAGGTGAGAGAGAGAGAGAGAGAGAGAGAGAGAGAGAGAGAGAGTGAAAGACGATATTGTTCCAATTCATTTTTTTGATCAATTCTCCATCAGCGCCGATGGCTAATGTTCATTGTCGTTATTAGTGGGACTTCAGTGGCTCGTCTCTCGTTACACGCGCGGAGCGAGGGCCTTAACGAGGAGCTGATTAAGTTTCTGCGCAGATGGTCTCTCCAAAAAAAGCAAAAAAAAAATAAATAAAATAAAAAATAAAACGCTAAAAAGCACAAGATTAGGAATTTACACTTTCTCTCCCCAAACAACAAGAGATTAAAAAAGCTCAGAAATAAGGAGATAAACAAAGTCTGGCTCCAGTTTCCACCCTGTATTGATTTGTAAATACACCCAGTGCAACCATAATCTCATTTCCATTTCCACTCTCGGAAAATAGATCCCAGCGTACAAATAAAAACTGCGGCCAGACCCGAATTTTTAAAAGAGCGTAAACAACAAATTAAAGAGTCAAACACAGAGTCAAAGCAAAACGCGGCCTGAGCAGCACCCAGCACAAAGACGAGTCAAACACTGGGAATTACACAGAGCCAAGAGCCAAGAGCAGATTAAACACAGCCTTATACAATTTAAATAGAACCTAATAGAAATGAAATGGAGCTTCGCAGAAATGATACAGCGCCTAATAGAAATGAAATATTGTTAATTACAAGTCGGAGAGAAAACTTATAAAAAGCCAAATATAAATTATAAAGAGCCAACCACAGCCAAGTAGAATTTATATCGAACAACGACCAATCAGAGACGAGAGAATCAGACAGAAATTAGCCACAAATTCTAAACCAAAAATTAAAATAATAATAATAATAAAATAAATAAATAAATAAAAAACAAGGCACTTCCAGTGTTTCAGGTGAAGACCCTAGAGTGTCTTTCCTGGGAGAATATGAGGTGAGTGCCATAGCTTCAGAACACCATCTCTCTCTCTCTCTCTCTCTCTCTCTCTCTCTCTCTCTGTGTGCTTTATTCGGACCGGGTTGGTGCTTCTCATCCTAGCAGCAGAAACCCAGCACCGATGTTCCCAGCCGGGCTCTAATCACTGCAGCTCGGGGGCCTGGAGCTCTCCGGTTCATGTTCAGACAAGGTGCCAATTAGGGCCTGGAGTGGCCGATCACCTGGACACGTCTGTTTTTCCCCCAGAAATATATTCAATAAAAGCCAAGCCACAATGTTGACAGCAGATATTTTTTTGACATGCTAAATATTTAGTCAAGCTCTGAAGCGTCAGCTGCTTCATGTGGTTAAACCGGTCTGATCCAAATCAAACACATTCTTCCATTAAAACCAAGCAGAACTAAACAGCGCTGAGAACACAGGCCAATGTTCAACATCCAGCTCCAGCTCCACAACACACTCCGACCTTTTCCACTTTTCTCACAGTGGAACTCACTCATACTCCCACACAGGACTTCACGAAGAAGGGCTATAAACAGGCTATAACGACTTATACATGTTTCCCAAACTTATAAATGCGTTATAAAGCCAAACCCAGTGCTATAATACAGCTATAACGATTTATACATGTTTCCCAAACTTATAAATGCCTTATAAAGCCAAACCCAGTGCTAAAAAACAGCTATAACAACTTATACATGTTTCCCAAACTTATAAATGCGTTATAAAGCCAAACCCAGTGCTATAACCACGCTATAACACAATATACACTTCCTTCAGTGTTATAAATCCGCTATAACTACATCCATAATGCCATAATTACAGTATACACTTATTCAAATTGTATATTTATAACTACAAACCTAATGCTATAATTACCCTAAATGCATGTAAATTTATTCCAATGTTCTGACTCAGGTATAATTAGAAAACCCAGTGCTATTTCACAGTGTATCTCCCTACACACCACTGAAAATGAGCTCTCTGTTATAACTACTCTCCTAATGCTAAAATACAATATACACTTGCTGCCACTGCATATACATTAACTCCATTGTTATAACTCAGTTATAACTCCCAACACAAAGTTATAATGGCACCATAACTGCATATACAAGGCTGTAAAAGACGCTACATAGCTACAAGTCCCTATCATGATGCTGTAGCTCTTCAATCACTCGCTTCAATGCTGCAGTCGTCCTGTAATATTCCACTACTCTTACCCCCATCTTATAGCTCCACTGTAACTCCCAAACTCAAAGCTATAATCACTCCTTATTCACCACTTCCATTGCTGTAGAACTCTCTGCGATATGCAGCGCAGGCCTGAAAAGCCAAGAAGCAGGTTTCTGATCACATTCTGGGCCTCATTAGAACTCAGCTCACTGCAGAGTTCGAGTATGAGGTCTGGAAGGATGGAGGCAATTTCTAACAGTTCCAATGCTGCACTCCCTCCAACGCAGGACTCTGTGTTTACAGCGTGGGAACCAAACCAGGCTCGAGGAAGAGCCACGGAGCATTATAACCCCCTGGATCCTATAACAGGACCCACGCTTAGAGCCCTGTTCCAACTCCCAGAACACAACCACTGCACAGTGTGTACAGAGTCAGGGTGCACAGTGCACAGTGAATATACATTACAGGGGAATATGCAAATACTAGGCATTAATGAATACAAGTGCATCCAGATCTTTCCCAACAAATGCACAACATGCACAAGTCCTTGTAGCTGGAGGATGTGTTGACTTCTCAATATTTGGATTACTGGAGGTGTTCAGACTCTTGCATATAACTCAGGATTAACAAAGGCCTCCTGTCAAGTTAGATTCACAAGTGCAGGGTTATATCTCAGTGTTAAAACCCTCATCAAACCCAGTGCAAAATCCAGTGCAGAGCCTGGCCACCGTTTCCCAAACAACACATCCCCAAACACCTCGGCTGCAAAGCCACACATTCCCCCTGAGCCCAGGGACCCGCTGCTGCAGGACAGAACTAACGCAAGGCTGTGATGTAACCACCTTCAATAGTTGTCGCGCCTGCGCAAACCTAACGCGTCAGTGTCTGTGGGTCAAGCGCGTGTGTTCCCGTGCGCCTTACCTGCACGCGCGCCTCTGACAGGCCGAGCCTCTGGCTGAGCTCCTCGCGCATGAACGCGTCGGGATAGTGCGTCTCGTCGAACAGGCGCTCGAGCTCGTTCAGCTGCTCGAGGGTGAAGTTCGTGCGGCTGCGGCGCTGCTTGATTTTCGTTTGCGTTTCATCCTCCGTCGCTTTCACCTCGTCCCTGCGCTCCTTCACCTCTTCCCTGCGCTCCTTCACGTCCGCGGAGCCTTCAGAGAGAGACAGAGAGAGAGAGAGAGACGCACGAGGAGAAAACCTTTTTATTTTTGCTCTTAAATTATTCATCCTCTGGTTGTGTCAAGTCTGTAACAGAGACAAAATAAAAGCCTGAAAATACAAGTGCAACGTTATATCACACACACACACACACACACACACACACACACACACACACACACACACACTGGCTTCTCGTCCAACTCCACATCCAATAAAAATGAATTATCCAATATATCACAGTACACTCTTTTATAGTAATTTATTAGTTTTAAAGGCGGTGCCTGCCATGATTATTATTATTACTATTATTATTAGTAGTAGTAGTAGTAGCAGTTGTAGAAATAGTAATATTTATATCTTCACAGCTAAAAACTGTTATAGCAAAAATACTATTATTATTATTATTATTATTATTATTGCAGTTTTTGTTTTGCTTGTTACAGCGTTATCTAATCTCTTCCTCCTTCCTGCCTTAATCACTTCCGCAAATTAAGCCGCTAAAAAAGGATCAACAATAAAAAATTATTAGCTTTTTTTTTTACCAAAAAATGTGTGATAATTAAAAATCAGAATTCTCTCAGTTTCTGTTTATACTTAAAAACAACATTCACACACACACACACACACACACACACATATATAATTTTTACCTCAGTTCCAGAGAGACACAAAATTAACGAGGGAATTACGGTTAATTTTTTAATTTTTAAAGGTTCCTGTCGCAATAAAAAACACACAGCAGAGCCGCCCCCTCTCTCTGTCTGTTCTGAATGTACAGGGTGCAGATTAATTTCCAGAGGCCTTCACGTGTTAAACAGCATTTTATTTAAAATACAACATTGGTCTTAAATAAATGATCATCACTTAACCTTTCTATTGATTTTAGTTGTAAATGTGAGATTCAGAGAATTGTGTTTCTTTCGCTGCTGCTGCGTAGAAAAATCAAACATCAAATATTCATGGAAAATAGAATCTGAATTTGCTGCAGGCGCATAAAATGTCTCCATTAGTCCTCGATAGTCAACAGAATCAGACTTAGCCACTGCCTTGATAAACTCGGTTCACGTGGAAAAATCGTATGAAAAAATATGTTTTAAAAATTCAAAACACACTCTACACTACGTTTGAAATATTTCAGATTTTTTAAATGGGCTTTTTACACACAACTGATGTGAGACGCTAAGCTCTTAATGCGGTTTCATCTAGTGTTTTGATATTATACATAATCTTAACATACCGTTAAATATTCTCCATGAGATAAATGTTCAGGATCTAAATGTATAAACAATAAAAGTCCTTTTTTCTTCTTTTTAAAAGTCCTATTTTTTTAGTTCAATAATCCCACTTTTCCCAACGCTGCTTTATAAAACAGAGAATATCGCTTAGCTTTGTTTTAAATTTTACATTTAATTACACGCTGTTCAAACTAATGTAATAAATCTGATGAACATTATCTCGGTGTGAAACGACCCTATATTTAATCATGAAGCTGTCAGCTGTAGAGTCTCCAAACAACTTCTCACAAGAAGCAGAAAATAGCTGTAAACTTAGAACACAATTCACGGTTAAAACGGGAAAGATTCGCGTTTTCCTGATTTTTGTTTTTTTCCTCAGTAACAAAAAAAAAAAGTCCACGTTTTAAGGCAAAGGCAGTTCGTGTTAAGAACGTTTCCCAATGCTGGAGGATTTCTACCGGTCCGTTCAGTGTGAAACGTTCACAAATGGCAAAACGAAGTTGGCGTTTTTTTTTTTTTTAAATTCTCTGAAAAAGAAACACAGTTCCTGTCCCGGGCAGAGCCGCTTCTTACCGTCGGTGAGTTTGGGGCTGCTCTCCGTCGCGGTCATTTCCGTGTCCCGTAGTGTCGGGGAGCGCGCTCCCGCCGCCGCGTCCCGTACCCGCGCCGAAGCAGCCGAGCCCGCAGCCGCCGCAGCCGCCGCTGAAGCAGCGGAACTCGCCTCCAGAACCTCCCGGTACGAGATGACCTCCTTCCTCTCCTTCACCTTCTCATCAAAAGACTTGGACACAAACGCGGTCAGTTCTTCCATCCCTTCTTCCATCCAAGGAGAAGAAGGAGAAGAAGGAGAGGGGGATGAGGAGGAGGAGGATGTTGATGGTGCTGATGATGTTGATGTTGAAGAAGAAGTAGAAGGAGAAAAGGAAGGAGGTGAAAAGACCACCACCACCACCAGTCCTTTCCTTTCCTTCCTGTTTTCTCTCTCCCTCTCTCTCTCTCTTTCTGTTTATCTCCCTCACTCTTTCTCTCTCTCTCGCTCGCTCTCTTCCTCCCTATTTCCCTCTACTCTCTCCCTCTGTCTTTTTCCCCTCTACTTCTTTCCATCTATTCTCTCTCTCTCTCTCTCTCTCTCTCTCTCTCTCTCTCTGGGGTGCAGTTCCTCAACAGCCTCTACGATAACACATCGTGTACTTTGCGCATGTGTGTGTGCGTGGAAAAAAACGCGGACGTAAACCCGACCCTTCTCTGCCTTTAAACCGCATCGAGGAAGGAGAGAAAAGATGGAGGGATGAGAGTGATAGATTTTGTCCGGAACAACAAACGCGCGGAGTCGCAGGACCTGCTGCTCGTGCTCTATTGAAGTCGCACTATTTATACTTTGCAACGCCTGCCCCCTTAATCCGCGCAAATTACCCCCACCCCACCAAAAACACACCCAGTCCTCAGGAAGCCCCCCTCCCGCCCCTTTCACGCGCGCATCACCTCCAGCACGCGGCCGCTATTGGCCAATGAAGTCCGAGGTTGATAAGGAATGAGCGCGAGAGAAGTGCAGGGATTTTTTTGCAATTTTTTTTTTGCGACGGTGATACTTTCTTTCTTTTTTTTATTTCAGCTTGGAATTATTTGAATGTATATTTTACGCCAATAAAACTCAAAGTTCCGTTGATTAGGAATATGTTTTTTTCACGTGCAACACTGGAATGCGGAACACTGTCGCACGCGGGGGTTAGATACTATTTGCCCAACTGAAATTTGCTTTAAAATCTGTAGTGAATATTTTGGAAGTGCGCGCACTTCTCAGAACCGAGGGGAGGTATGTGGGTAGGGGGCGTGGCTACCATAATGTGTCTTAATAAATAAATAAATAAATAAATAAATAAATAAATAAATAATGGCGCACGTGAATGGAACCTCCTTTGATATTGCGGGACGAGAGAGAGAGAGAGAGAGAGAGAGAGAGAGAGAGAGAGAGAGAGAGAGAAAGTAGGGGCTACCAGGGTGAAGAGTGAAGCGCGCGAACAGAGCAGAGACGTTTCGAGTCGCGAGACTATACTTTAAATCCGCACGTGCAGCGATGGCCTGAAACTTTATTTAAAAGGAGAAACTTTATTTAAAAGAGAAACTTTATTTAAACGCAGACAATGGTCGAGCGCGCGGGGTTGTGATGCTGCACCGGACAAAGGCACCGTTCTTTGGACGATTTAGTAGTTTTATTTTCTGTGACCAAATAAAATATAGTGGAAAATACACATGTAACATATAGATAATATTAAAGAATTAAAAACATAATAATATTAATTTAAAATACATTATACAAACAGAACCTCGTGTACAATACTGTGTGTGTGTGAATATAGATAGATAGATAGATAGATAGATAGATAGATAGATAGATAGATAGATAGATAGATAAAGAGAGAGAGAGAGAGAGAGAGAGAGATGAAAGTCATGTAGACACGGTTCTATAAAGCACCAGTAAGGGTTCTAAGCTGATTATAGTCACAACAGCAGAACCCTCGATGCTGTATAGAACCAACCCATTCTTTTTCAGTCTGAGAAACATTTCAAACTGAAAAACCTCTGACTGACAGAGAGTTGAAGGTTCTCCATAACCCAGCGCTGTCCTCCCACTCCTAATGCGCTTAACGCTGTAATCCACTGTTTATAATAATAATAATAATCTTTAATAGGACTTATTTACACCAACCCTCCGCGAGATGTTAATGACCGCGCGCCTTTAAGCCTTTTAAACCCGGACTAAACATGTGCAGTCCCCGAGGGAGAAACACAGAGAGGGGGGGGGGGGGGTCTTTCTCTCTACTGAGACTCTGAGCTGTTTTCTCGCGCTGTTAATGAATGTTTAAAAATAGAAAAAAAGACATGCGCTCAAATGAAGAGAGATTTGGAAGAAAGGAAAAAACAATTACAAATAAACAAGCAAAAACAAACAACGCTCGTGCGGCGAAGGTGTCTGAACTCTCTGGGGAGGTGGCAATTTAGGGGAAATTAAAAAAGACAAAACAGGACAAGATCGGAGATGTGGTGAGAATATTCTCTCCGTGGAAGCGAAACGTGTAGCTGTTTATTGATAATCCATATCGTGAAATAGCCCAGCATTTCCCACCACCAACCCTCCTGATTAAATATTTACGACCTTCTTGTCAGATCCGGGGGCTGTGATTATTTTATTGTTTTATTTTTCCTGATTTCCATAGGGCACCACTTCCTTTAATTTAAAATAAGGAGCGTTGTGTTTTACTGTTTACTGATAGACTACAGTACACTCCATTAACTCTGTGATATTTTTACTGTTTGAAATTGTATGTTATTATTAGACAGTGAGCATTTCTTCTTGTTTTTATTTCGTGGTTATTTCATTTATTGTTTGTTTATATGGTTTGTTTGTTTGTTTTTACTTTATAGAGGGAAGGGGGAAATGCTCCTGGACGCAGTGGGCACTAAGAAGACAGTGGGGCTACAAATAGCGCCTCGGCTATTGTCTGATTGCAATGGCACTGAAAAAGAAACTTCATTTGTTGCTGAATGTTTTAAACACAGCGCAGTTATTTTTGCTCGAAGGCAGTGAATAAACAAAAGAAGGAAGTCTACACTTCTTATTCTCTGCCTCTGCGTTGATCTGCTGAGAATAAACGACTGTTTCCTTGTGTGAAATTAATTGTTATTGCGTTTATCTGTAACACTAAAACAAGCTTTGTAACCTCTGACAAATTGTTGAATAATTTAATAAATGTGGTAGTTAAGATACAGAAATGTGTCATTAAATTTAATGAGGTGTTGTATTAAATTGAAACCCGCATTTTATTATATTATATTTTGGTTTATTTTTCAAGGATATGTACACATAAACCGGGCTGAAATATTTGTTTATCATTTCATCGTGAATGGGTGGAGGAAGTGTAGGGTTAACGTCATTAACACAAACAAAAACAAAAATTTGAAAATACCCTGACTGTACATTTTAGTTTCTATAAAAAAGTAGGAATTCAGAAAACAGTTACATACCGCGTCAGGAACATCAGGCTTTCTACTGGCCCTTTAAAAATAGAGAAAGCTATTTCGTAAGTGAAAGACTTAAAGAGTAAAACGGAAACGATGTCCTTTTTTTAGGCTGGGACTGCTCCCTTGGATAGTTACCTGTTTGGTCAGATGTTTTACAAAAATGAACACGTTTCTTCAGAAATCCAAGCTATTAATAAAGCTTTTTACCCACTATATGGCAGTCACACCACAATAAAATAAAAGCTTTACACTAGATTTTGGAACATTTTCGTGAGGGTTTAATGGCATTCAGCCCAAAGAGCATTAGAGATGTTGGACTTGATCTTTACAACCATTACTCTAGCTTATCCCAGAGCTCCTTCACTCCAGAGAACACAAATTCACTGCCCCATAGATCAGTGCTAGGAGTGCTTTATATACACTTGGCATTGGGCTGCTAGCGTAGCCTTGTTATATTTGGCTTATTCTGCTTTAGCCAGCTAGCAACTAAACAAAGACATTTTTAAAAATGCACATTCTGCAAGGGTCTGCGGAGTTGCCATATTGTGGGGAACAATTGGGACGATTGTAAGAACATATGTCAGACAGTGGCCTTAATATATAAAACACCAGATGCTGATGTCATATTTTATCTTTTTTTTTAATTAGTTATCCTATAATGAACCACGATCCTTTGCAGGCCTCTATATTCAAAGTGCTTGTAAAAAGCTCTTCAGCAGCTTCTCTTAAATTCAATGTAATATTCTGAAATTTAATCTTAATAATTGAAGAAAATCTTTCTCTGTGGTCCATCACTGTACTATAAGGAGTAGCCCTGTGTAGGTTTACCTCAGATGTTTGCTAATGTGTTTGGATTCTTTATTACAGCAGGGATTCCAATAAACCCAAATTAATGTGATTATTTTTGTAGATTACAATATTTTATTTAGGATTTAAAGGGGGCTTATAACTATAATTCAGTTTGAGAGCCACGGTAGGCCTAAAATTGCAATTAGCCAAAACATTATACGAAATAATATTTAAATATTTTCTCTGGCCGTTTTGAAATTAACACACATGACACTTTATGTATTCATATTAAAGAACAATAATTTATGTTTGAATATTGGAAAAAAAATTATGTGTTGAAATATTTTTTAGCAACGACTTGATTCCTTGCTAAACGACCGCGCATCGATTGCTCTGGGTTTGATTCTGAGTACTTGCTCCTGATCGAGCTCTCAGGATTGAGTGTAAATGCCTGTAATACTGTGATGGCGCTGGGGTTTGACTTTCTTTAAAGGGTTTCTGCTCGAGTTGTGGAGATTTATCGCCGGTAAGAGCCAAATGTTTTTCCATTTTCATCACAGCGACTGTTCTAGTATATCCGACTACGCTCTGTGTTGTTCCGGGGCGGTAAAACCGCTCGTTAGCGGTAGCTACAACCATTCAGAGTGAACAGACTGCAGCAGAAATAAAACACCGAGAATTTCAATATATTTCCCTCATGTTTGTTGTATTTTGTTTACTCCGAAGCTAAACAGACTGTCCTATGGTCAACGAAGCTGACTGGACTGTGAACACCTGTATTTTTGATTTATGTTCGATTTTGTGCAATTTTCTTTATGAAATGTAATTATATGCAACGTAGCTGCACACGAGCCATGTACAATACCCAGCCATGACTACACAGGGGTACATCTCTATAGCTTTGGGCTGTGGAGCAGTGGAACAATGTTCCTTGAAATATTGGAGCTCCATCCAGTGCCTGCACCTAAAGGAACGCCTAAAATTGCTGAGATGTAATAGTTGCAGCTTATTTCACAGAACTAACTGTATAATAATCCGGTTATGTGGTAATAACACGTTGTATTCACCCATAAATTAAATGGCAATTTATTTTGGTAATTTATATCAGGGACATGACCCAAACACAGGATGGTTCTGCTGAAATGATGGGGTTTCAGTGTAAAATACTCTTGTTTCTGCTTTGTTTAAATGCTCAGAGTCAAATGAGTATTTTAAAACAACCAACAAAATGATTAAGTTTAAAGAAATATAAAATAAAAAAGCCTCAGTAACTTAATTAATTAAAATGACTTAAATAACAACAAAATATTCCCGATTGTAATCAGTAAGAAACATATTAATTTAAAAAGCATAATTGTGATAAGCAAATTTAGCATAATAGTGTGTTCTCCCTGTGTCCGCGTGGGTTTCCTCCGGGTGACTGTCTGTGAGGAGTGTGGTGTGTTCTCTCTGTGTCTGTGTGGGTTTCCTCCGGGTGACTATCTGTGAGGAGTGTGGTGTGTTCTCCCTGTGTCTGCGTGGGTTTCCTCCGGGTGACTGTCTGTGAGGAGTGTGGTGTGTTCTCCCTGTGTCTGTGTGGGTTTCCTCCGGGTGACTGTCTGTGAGGAGTGTGGTGTGTTCTCCCTGTGTCTGTGTGGGTTTCCTCCGGGTGACTGTCTGTGAGGAGTGTGGTGTGTTCTCCCTGTGTCTGCGTGGGTTTCCTCCGGGTGACTGTCTGTGAGGAGTGTGGTGTGTTCTCCCCGTGTTCACGTGGGTTTCCTCCGGGTGCTCCGGTCTCCTCCCACAGTCCAAAAACACACGTTGGTAGGTGGATTGGCGACTCAAAAGTGTCTGTAGGTGTGAGTGTGTGAGTGAATGTGTGTCTGTGTGTCTGTGTGTCTGTGTTGCCCTGTGAAGGACTGGTGCCCCCTCCAGGGTGTGTTCCCGCCTTGCGCCCAATGATTCCAGGTAGGCTCTGGACCCACCGTGACCCTGAACTGGATAATGGTTACAGACAATGAATGAATGAATGAATGAAATTTAGCATAATGACAGACTTAACGGTTGTTACCGTTAATTTCTGTTAGTAGTTTGATCAGAGGAGGATGGGTCCCCATTTTTAGTCCTTCACAAACCTGAACATCTTTATTCGAGTGTGTTATGTCGTAGTAAACAGGTACAGCTGGTTATCTGTACTACAGGGCTGCGTTTGTGTTACCCCTCTCTTCTCTCTCCCTTCGATGCAGACACTGAGTGAACATGGGCCGCCGTTCTTCAGACAGCGAGGACGACAGCCGCGGCCGGAGAAAGAAGAAGCACCGCCGGCGTTCCTCGTCCTCCTCGTCCAGCTCGTCAGGGAGCAGAGTGACCAGCCGCAGTAAACACTCCAGCAAGAGAACACGCTCGCGCTCCAGAGACCGAGATCGAGACAGGGACAGGGACAGAGACAGGAGGTAGGGTGTGAAAGCTGACGGCTTGAGCAGGTAGTTGTGGTGCTTCTGATTGGTCAGTTAGAGACTCAGTGTTCTGAAAAGAAATGTGACAAGTGTGAAATGTGCTTTAATTGTTATTGCACAGAAGTACAGCCAAATTTGGACTCTACCTTTAAAACATCTGTGGCTGTCAAAAGGAAACACACACACACACACACACACACACACACAAGTGATTGGGGCAGTGAACATTCACACACCAAGGGCAGAAGCCTGTTTATCTGTGGCTTTTATAATGTTCATATCGATATCAGAATTATATTGATCAAAATAAAGAACTATATCGTGATATAAATGTTGACCATATCGTTCAGCCCTAGTCCAAAGCAAAATATGGAAGGGGCTGATGACCATGGTCCAGATTAAAAGACGTGGTCTTGGTCTGGGTCAAACTGAACCATGATTCGGTTCGTGGTTCTGTGTGTAAACACTTTTTTTGAATGGGCCAGGCTTTCAGACCAATTACAGAAAGTTGAGGGAGAACTTTGATCCCACTGCGTTACTTTTGCTTCATTCCAAACTACACACTAGCACCCCTAGTGTATAACACACACTACAACATTATCAGAAGGGCACTGGTGTATTCATATATATATATATATATATATATATGTCCAGTATTGAACTGAAGGCACTAGGAACTGTTACGAGTTTTCAAGTATACACACGCACCCCCACAGCGCTCTCACACACACTCACACACACACACACTCCTCACAGTCGTTTAGGGCCAGCTGTCTCAGTTTCAATTATTCATGCCGTTTGGTCAGTGTGCATTATACGTGATGGGAAATCGTTGCAACCTCAGTGACTGCATCTGTCCGGAGCAGGGAGGGACGGATCAGGGAATGTGAGGCTTGGAACGGAATGACATGGTGGGATTGAATGTTTCTGGTGGTCTCTGTAATCTGCTACACATTTGGGGACGTGTTGAAGGACTCAGAGGACTATGTAAAACACACTGATAATAAGATTATACAGGAACACACGTAAATGATACCTGCTCCCATGTCCATTCCTGTGTATATGAATGCATTTATGGATGCGCTCCGAGCCAATGGGATGCAGAGCTGCAGCCTTAGAGTACTGTCCGATGCTGATCTGATATTTGTGTGTTTGGGTGAGATTCTATTCTTATGTTCTTTAGGGAAGTACTGATCTGATGTCAAAGATTTCAAAGGCATTGATTTTTACTGATCAGTATCAGATTTAGGGCGGCACGGTGTCGCAGCAGGTTGTGGGTTCGAGTCCCGCTCTGGGTGACTGTCTGTGAGGAGTGTGGTGTGTTCTCCCTGTGTCTGCGTGGGGTTCCTCCGGGTGACTGTCTGTGAGGAGTGTGGTGTGTTCTCCCTGTGTCTGCGTGGGGTTCCTCCGGGTGACTGTCTGTGAGGAGTGTGGTGTGTTCTCCCTGTGTCTGTGTGGGTTTCCTCCAGGTGACTATCTTTTAGGAGTGTGGTGTGTTCTCCCTGTGTCTGTGTGGGTTTCCTCCGGGTGACTGTCTGTGAGGAGTGTGGTGTGTTCTCCCTGTGTCTGCGTGGGTTTCCTCCGGGTGACTGTCTGTGAGGAGTGTGGTGTGTTCTCCCTGTGTCTGCGTGGGTTTCCTCCGGGTGACTGTCTGTGAAGAGTGTGGTGTGTTCTCTCTGTGTCTGCGTGGGTTACCTCCGGGTGACTGTCTGTGAGGAGTGTGGTGTGTTCTCCCTGTGTCTGCGTGGGTTTCCTCCGGGTGACTGTCTGTGAGGAGTGTGGTGTGTTCTCCCTGTGTCTGCGTGGGTTACCTCCGGGTGACTGTCTGTGAGGAGTGTGGTGTGTTCTCCCTGTGTCTGCGTGGGTTTCCTCCGGGTGACTGTCTGTGAGGAGTGTGGTGTGTTCTCCCTGTGTCTGCGTGGGTTTCCTCCGGGTGACTGTCTGTGAGGAGTGTGGTGTGTTCTCCCTGTGTCTGCGTGGGTTTCCTCCGGGTGACTGTCTGTGAGGAGTGTGGTGTGTTCTCCCTGTGTCTGCGTGGGTTTCCTCCGGGTGACTGTCTGTGAAGAGTGTGGTGTGTTCTCTCTGTGTCTGCGTGGGTTACCTCCGGGTGACTGTCTGTGAGGAGTGTGGTGTGTTCTCCCTGTGTCTGCGTGGGTTTCCTCCGGGTGCTCCGGTTTCCTCCCACGGTCTAAAAACACACGTTGGTAGGTGGGTTGGCGACTTGATGTGTGTGTGTGTGTTGCCCTGTGAAGTACTGGTGCCCCCTCCAGGGTGTATTCCTGCCTTGCGCCCAATGATTCCAGGTAGGCTCTGGACCCACCACAACCCTGACCTGAATAAGCGCTTACAGATAATGAATGAATGAGTATCAAATTTATTGAGCACAAACCTAAGGCCAGTCCTTTGTTTTGTGTCAGAGAATGAAAACAGAGTAACAGAGCTGTTTTAATTTGGAATTTATATAGAGAGAGAGACAGAAAGAAAGACAGACCTTGTTGCAAATTTGTTTTGATGGTTCAGCGTCATTTTTTGTTTTGGTTTTGTTTTGGTTTGCTCTTTGTTTTCCGTCTGTTTTCCCCATCTCCCGATGGAGCAGCCGCTGTTCTCTTAGCTTTAAGCGTCAAAGATGGGGTAGAGACTAAAATCTGAAAGCGAGGATGGGCTCAGAAGAACAGAAAGGACTTTTAGTAATGAATATTACTCAAACTGTCTGAGAGTGAGGTGCATTTAAATGCTCCTGCACAGCCCCCCACACGCCAGCCCCCCTGTACGAGCAGGCCGTCAGAGCAGCCCTTTGAGCTGCCGGTTTGAAAACAGAATGAAGCTGCTCGCTGGCGGAGGAGGAGCTGTCTCTGCCGCTTTCCCGCCGACACTGTGATGCGCTCTCTGGGACGGGCCGTCCAACTCACCAGCCTCTGGCGCTGGAGCCCATGGTGCGAGAGGTGGTGGTGGTGGTGGTGGGGAGGTTGGGGAGGCCAGGAGTGGGTGTTTAATCAGGCAAATAAACTAAACTAAATTGTGATATTTTTCCCTTTAAAAAACACTTTTATTTATTCATAGGCGCAGGGGGAGCCAGGCCTGCCCGGGTTTAGCTTGGTGTTTGAGAAGCGGCTAAAGGAAGACAGAGAGAGAGAGAGAGAGAGAGAGCATGAGTGAGTGAGTGAGGGAGAGGAGTAGTTCATTAGCTGTAATAATGGAGAGTAATGGAGTGTAGAGGGGTGGGGGGGGTTCTGGTCTGTGAGGGTGAGGTCAGCCTTTCTAAACGTGGTGTGGTGAGTCATTTCTGCAGAGAGTTCAAGAGCTTGACCCCTGTCCGGCTGCTCTGATTATCGCTCATCATCCAGAGGCTTTCCCTGCTGTTTGTGTGTGTTATTTTCGCACAAAATGTCCAAACTGTTTGCGCAAAAAGCCCTGATGTGTCTGTCACAGCCTCGTGTGAAGTGTTTACCCCTGAGCTACAGAAGCCAGCTGCTATTTGTTATAATAACAATCCTGATTTTACTGTACTTTCCTGTAGATTCATATTTATTATATTAATTTCTCAGAGAGAATATCAGAGAACCTGTGAACGATGTTAAAGCAGCTCGTAGTATTCTCACCTTAGATTTTATAGCTTCAAAATCATTGTTGGGAGAAAAAAGCCACAGTCATTGCTACACCGGGCTCAGCACTGCAGAAACTGCACTGTGTAACATCTAAAGGAGGCTAGTTTTACCCACTCCACAACATGGTTTATTTCATGGTGATGTGTATGAATATTTTAAGACGTTCATGATGTGACTGAGACATGTGATGTTTCTCCAGACGGAAGCATCGCTCCAGCAGCAGCTCTTCCAGAGGTTCCAGTCACAGGAGGCGGAGCCGCAGTGCGGACAAGGGGCGGAGCCACAGATCCCGGCGGTCTCGTTCCCGCAGCCGTAGAAGGTAAAGGCAAATTTTCTCACCAACCTCTGAGAGACGGGAGGATCTGGACAGCAACAAAACGATAAACATAAGCACTGCTGTACTGACAGAATGTAATACACCACAGGAAATGTAGGGGGCAATGTGACTTCAGTTGCTGCACTGCAGCATAAACTGTACATATTTGTAGGGGCTGGTTGAAAATTGTATGTGTTTTTGTGCACATTTTGGCCAGCATCAGACACAGGGAGAACACACCACACTCCTCACAGACAGTCACCCGAAGAAACCCACGCAGACACAGGGAGAACACACCACACTCCTCACAGACAGTCACCCGGAGGAAACCCACGCAGACACAGGGAGAACACACCACACTCCTCACAGGCAGTCACCCGGAGGAAACCCACGCAGACACAGGGAGAACACACCACACTCCTCACAGACAGTCACCCGGAGGTAACCCACGCAGACACAGGGAGAACACACCACACTCCTCACAGACAGTCACCAGGAGGAAACCCACGCAGACACAGAGAGAACACACCACACTCCTCACAGGCAGTCACCAGGAGGAAACCTACGCAGACACAGGGAGAACACACCACACTCCTCACAGACAGTCACCCGGAGGTAACCCACGCAGACACAGGGAGAACACACCACACTCCTCACAGGCAGTCACCAGGAGGAAACCTACGCAGACACAGGGAGAACACACCACACTCCTCACAGACAGTCACCCGGAGGTAACCCACGCAGACACAGGGAGAACACACCACACTCCTCACAGACAGTCACCAGGAGGAAACCCACGCAGACACAGAGAGAACACACCACACTCCTCACAGACAGTCACCAGGAGGAAACCCACGCAGACACAGAGAGAACACACCACACTCCTCACAGACAGTCACCCGGAGGAAACCCACGCAGACACAGGAAGAACACACCACACTCCTCACAGACAGTCACCCGGATGAAACCCACGCAGACACAGGGAGAACACACCACACTCCTCACAGACAGTCACCCGGAGGAAACCCACGCAGACACAGGGAGAACACACCACACTCCTCACAGGCAGTCACCCGGAGGAAACCCACGCAGACACAGGGAGAACACACCACACTCCTCACAGACAGTCACCCGGAGGTAACCCACGCAGACACAGGGAGAACACACCACACTCCTCACAGACAGTCACCAGGAGGAAACCCACGCAGACACAGAGAGAACACACCACACTCCTCACAGGCAGTCACCAGGAGGAAACCTACGCAGACACAGGGAGAACACACCACACTCCTCACAGACAGTCACCCGGAGGTAACCCACGCAGACACAGGGAGAACACACCACACTCCTCACAGGCAGTCACCAGGAGGAAACCTACGCAGACACAGGGAGAACACACCACACTCCTCACAGACAGTCACCCGGAGGTAACCCACGCAGACACAGGGAGAACACACCACACTCCTCACAGACAGTCACCAGGAGGAAACCCACGCAGACACAGAGAGAACACACCACACTCCTCACAGACAGTCACCAGGAGGAAACCCACGCAGACACAGAGAGAACACACCACACTCCTCACAGACAGTCACCCGGAGGAAACCCACGCAGACACAGGAAGAACACACCACACTCCTCACAGACAGTCACCCGGATGAAACCCACGCAGACACAGGGAGAACACACCACACTCCTCACAGGCAGTAACCCGGAGTGGGACTTGAACCCACTGCAGGTCTCTGGAGCTGTGCGACTGTGACACTACCTGCTGCACCACCGTGCCGCCCTGGAACAGTATTAGAATAGTAATAATAATTAGATGGGTTAATCTGAGAGAGTCTGAATGGGGAAATGTATGTTTGTGTGTGTGTGAAATTGTCTGCGGGTGGCTGTGTGAGTGAGTGAGTGACTGGGTAAGTGTGTGATGCACAGTGATGGACTGGGACTCTGTCCAGCCTCGTGTTCCTTCTGCCGTGACCCATTCAGGATCAAGCAGTTTTTAATAATGAATGACCAGCTTTGATTAACCGGATGATCAGGTTCTGTATATATTTTTATTTTCCTCTTGAACACCGGCAGGGGTTAGCGGGACAGACTCGTGTTGTTGGGTCAGAGTGAGATTTACTTAACTGAAAAGTCAATATGTTTACAAATACAGTCTCACATTTGGATGTTTAATGAAGAGGACGTTAAAAAAGACAAGAGAAAATGAACGTCGGAGGCCGCACCATGTGGGAAAGCGCACTTCCGTCTCCCCAGTTGTCCTCATTTAGACGTCTGCAGACTGCTGGCTTAGCTAATTAGCCTGTGACAGCCTGCCATTAAAGCCATGCTCTGCTGTTTTTGTGTTCTTCTTTTCGAGGCGCTCTCACTCTCGCCAGCTGCTTGTCCTCTGCACACACTCGCTCGTAACAAACACAGCGTTATCAGTGTAGGTTATGATTATTATTTATTTGTCTCTATTAATTAAGCGGGGGCCTGAGCACCCTCGGGTCAAAGCGCGCTGTCTGTCCTTGTGCCCCCTTCAGAGCCGGGAAGAATAAGGCACCACTTAGGCTGATTAATTAATGCAATTGAAACATAATTATCCATTCGCCGTTTATTGAGATGTTTGTTTTTTTTCTAATTCGTGTGCGCAAACACACTCGCTCACTCCGTCCGTGGGCATCGAGCACGATGAGCCCATTTCATTAACATTGCAAATGTAAGTAAATGAAGCAGTGAAGAACGCGGCGGTTAAATCCTTCGCAGCAGTCGGGAGGCTGGAGTAATTTATTCACGTTAAAGCCGCTGTTTACTGGTGCGCGGCTGCAGGAGATGGAGGAGAAATTTCAATCACAAAGGAAAGGGGGTCTGTATCGTCATTAGCCTCCCACTGATGAAGAGGGCTAATAGGAGCTTTATCCAGAATGCACAGTGGCTTTTCTGTTATTGATAGTTTTTGTATAGACTTAAGTGACAACGGTAAGTGGAACGGTGACTACGTGACATTGCTTAGATCAAGCTTAGATCAGGTGTTTAAAATGTGTTTAAGGCTTAAGCCTAGTCCTGTACCATCCTGTGAGCTGAATAACTCGCATTAAAGTAACACCAGGTAGTATTTTTACCTTAAAAGTGCAGCTTTAAAGTAATGGTTTTTCTCCACTGGGCTGCAATAGGTAGAATAGAGCCTCTGTTGTTGCTACTCCAGACTCAGCACTGCAGAGATTGCACTATGTAACTTACAGAGGAGGGTAGGAAAGCCATGCATTTAAAAATATGCAAGACAGCCACTGCTTTCCAAACCAGCATCAATTCAGAGGATAAGTATCCATAGCTGTAATAAGATCAGCTCCATGCATATGTCCAACGTCAAGTGCAGAGACTTTAGAATAGCCCCGCCTCCTCGTCTGAGTCACAGCGGTGGACTCGGGGGTTATGTGAGAGCGCAAAGTGGACGCAGCAAAAGACAGACAACATGCACAGAGAAATACGAGAACAAACAGCTAAAATCCAGAGCTTCTGCTCCTTCGTTACTCACTGCTGTGCGCTCGGGGTCGGGGTGAACAGCGAGCGACTCATTATCATTTAAAGGAACAGGTGCTGAAAGCGGTGATTAAGAACCAGTGTTCTACCGTGGAGAGGTAAATCGAAACGAGTAAATGAATTAGTAAAGTATTTGGACTAAAAATACAGGACGTGTGGTTTCAGACTTTTCTCCAAGATGCTCCTGCACTTTGTGGCCCCTGTATTTTAAAGAGCTTGGTATTGATACGAGTCTAAAGTGCGGTGGAAGTTTTCCGGAGGCGCGGTTGTTGCGGGGCTGCGGTGAGTGGAACAGGTTGCCCCGCTCCGGGCAGCTATCTGTCACTGTCGTGTTAAAAGGGTTTGGGTCGAGTTATGGAGTTGGGAACGAGGCACACTGATAAATCAGGGGTGGATTGAGTGGACAGCTCTCCGTGATTGATATACTGACAGAATATGAGCAAGCGCCATGCGAGATCTAGAATATGAGAGTGGGATGAGAGAGTGAGGTGGGGGGTGGTGGTGTGATGAAAACTACCCGAGGAGTGGATATTATTCAGAGGAATAAGAATAATAACCGCAGCACGGGAATATTGCAGGAGTGAAGATTAGGGCAGTTTGGGAACAGATATTGGTTTTAGCGTCCCTTATGTGTAAAAGAAAAAAGGATAGAATAATAAATAAATAAAGAAACATACAACTGAAATTAGAATAATGCTCCATTATGGGCTTCTGTTGTTGTTGTTGTTTTTTTTTCTTTCTTTCTTTCTCCCCCCCATATCAGAAAATGAGATAAGCCAAACGGATACCCACGGAGACTCACCGTCTCTCTCCCCCTGAACATGTACGACAGACAAGAGTAGCTGATAACCCATTAGACATTAATGTTTATTCCCTTTGATCAGAGCAGGCAGTTCGTGAGGCTGCTCGCTGCTGAGAAGGAGCTGTTGCTCAATGAGTCTTACATTCTCTCTGTGTGTACAGAGCTTCTCCCGCCGTTCCACAACGCTACACAAAGCTAAAATCAAATATGTTATGATGCAGATGCCATATTTTAGTGCAGTTAATTCACTTCGAATGGAGCTTTTCCACTGTGTGGTGCCTTCTGCATGGGCTTCTCTGATTTTCCATCAGGTAAATTTGGTCCTGGTTCCTGGAAACAGTTGTTTATTATGGCGCTTTTCCACTGTCTGTACTGAACTCGGCACGGCTCTTTTCGCTTTTCCACTGGCCAAATCTGGTTCCTGGAACTGGGTAGGTTTTCAGTCCCAGCTCACTCTGGGTTCCATCCGTGCTGAGTAGGTACTAAATGGTGAGGTGTAAACCCTGCAGAGCGCTGATTGGCCAGAAAGACTTGTCTCACCAGGAAATGCAGAGCTTATTCAAATCCAGCACAAATTCGCTGCTTGTAAAATCTCTAAAGTTACAGCAGCTTTCACGTTTATTTTTATCGGATTTCACAACGGCAGCTCGTGACTTTACCTCGAGGGGTTTTGAAGAGGTTTATAGGCTCCTTGGGCCAGTGGCCGACGAAATTTCCAATGAAAGCTAAACGTGCGACAAGTAAGTACTGGGGCGCGGAGCCGTGTTCAGTCCAAAAATCAACAGCACGTGAATACACGACGATTAAACAGCGCCACACTTTACCGTCGGCCTTGATGTGGTTTTCAAAGCCCGCGATTCCTGTTAGAGACTGGGTTTTTTTTTTTACATTACCAGCTCCATTTCACAGGGGGGGCCCTGCCAGCAGAAAAGCGACAAGCTTTAAGCGAGCGGAGCCGTGTAGAGCCGGACCCATGTGATGGAAAAGCGTCATTAGTCTCTGCTCTCTCGTGTTTCCAAGCGAGCCGAGTAGGGACTAAACCAAGAAGTGTAAACCTGGCAGAGCATTGATTGGCCAGAGACAATAACAACACACGAATACACGATGAATAAACTAAAGCGCCCTGTCCCTGTTAGAGACAGGGTTTGAGACGACATCGGATACATTTCGGGGCGGGGGAGGGAAGCTCTGGGAGTGGAAAACCATCCAGGGACCAAACAAATTAGAGTCCAGTAGAATCCGTACCCTGCTTTGGAAAAGCACTGCTAATTAAGGCACTCAGAGAGGGGAAGGTTTGAAGATATTGGGGATTTTAAAAACAAAACAAACAAACAGAAAACTACTCCACATTGAAACCAGTGTAAACTATTTTTAAAAAAAGGAAATGACCCAAGATTAAGTTAAAGTCCAGGTGAAATTGGAATAGTCTTCTTTAAACCTGGTTGCTTAAAGTCCCTGGTCAGAACCGGCCCAGTTCATCAGATTACACCATGGTTACTATTAGTTTAATAGCATTGTTTTACCTCTAAATCACTGTTATTAACTTTGATGTTGTCACTGAGGGTGGAGACTCACTCACCCAGTCACTCACACCTTTTCAATAATAATAATAATAATACACATTTTTATAAAAATAAGAGAATTATCAGTCGATTCAATTTTAGGGATTGATGTAGAACAGTGAGGGTGGGGTATTTTTAAAGTAAATTGTAAATCGCTGTATTGTAGCCAGGGTACAGCGCAGTGTAACGAAGCCCAAGCCTGACTCTCTGTTACTGCCGTTCTTTACTAATCAGCCTCAGTGAGGTGAAGAGGTTAGTTGTAGCTTGCCGCAGTGTTGCTAATCCACCACTTGACCCCAAACACCAGACAACTGTCTCCTCAAACCACAACACCGAGGGCCACACGTCTCCCTGATCAATATTTCATTACCCGCCGCGCCTTGGGTTTCTCCTTTTGTATTAAACGGACGTGAGGCGCCACCCGCAGCTCTCGCGACCCCTCGGTTCCCCCTCTGTGAGGTCCAGAGCGCAGGTGCATCCTTCCAGCGAGGGTTTTTTAAGACAGAAAGAGCGAGGTGTGTGGAATGTTTAAGATCTCTGAAGGTGTGAGTGATAGGCCTCTCTCCTCCGCGCTGAAACGAGGTGTTGGCGCAGCACATCTGCCTGATGACTTTCCCTGCTGCTTCCTCACTCTGAGCCACCACTGAGGTCACACACATGAAGAGGAGAAGGAGGAGGGGAAAGGCCAAGGTATGAGTGTAAAAAGATATAAAGATGGACGCAGAGTTATGATTATATATATAAAAAAAAACATTTGAGACCTGCTTTGGTCAAAGCCCCACGAGCCCCACAGCAGTGTTCTCCCCCTGTGTAAACAGCCCCTGTTCAGAACGCCCGCTTTCAGCACCTGTTCCTTTAAATGACAACAAGCCGCTCGCTGTTCACCCCGACCCCGAGCGCACAGCAGTGAGGAGCGAGGAGCAGAAGCTCTGGTTTTTAGCCGTTTTCACTCTGTTCTCTTTCTTCTCCGTTTTTACTCAGTGCTCTTATTTCTCTGCGCTCGTTGTGTGTGTTTTGCTACGTTAAACCTCATCTTTGCGCTCTCACATAAACGTGAGTCTGTGACTGTGATTGGACAGACTCCGGCGAGGGGGGCGGGGCAATTCTAAAGTCTGCACTTGATGTGAGAAGAGGAGCAGAATCAGAACCGCTTTGGTCAGAAAACATTAAGAAGGTCCTACTGTAAAAATGAAACAGACAGTAACGTTTAAACTTTTTAGCACATTTCCTGGAACAACTAAAAGATCCACACTGATGTCGGATGTACACACTAATGACTGGCATTCATTTGAAGTCATAATTGAAAATTATGAACATAGTCATTGCCCCTCTGTCTTCTTTGGACAAATGAAGGGCCTTATTTTAAAAGACATCAGGGTCAAGACCAGCTTCTGACCCCTGACCTGCTGGACCACATCCTGGGATCGACCCGATCAGCCATCACTGACTGGAGCTGAAGCCTGGGCTGCCCTCGGCGACGTGTGTGTGTGTGTCCTTTATTATATCAAAATCAACATGCGTCCACTAGGCACCGATCTGAGAGGCCACTCTTTCTGTCTCTTTTTTTTTTTTTTTTGCTGTCTGTTTTTGTTCTTCCCTCTCTTTCTCTCTGTCTTTCTTTTGCTCCCTCCTTCCGTCCAGAGTGCGCAGTGGTGTCTTTTTTTATTTATCTTCCCCCCACTAAAGGCTAGTCAAACGCTGCTGGCCTTTGTTGTCAGAAACCTTTATTTACCAAAGAGGAGAGTAAGTGAGTGACACGGCAAAGGCCTTTTATCCCTGGCTAGCCGCGAGCGCAGCTCCCTCTGCCTGCCAAAAGAAGCCCCCCGGCCCTCCTCTACCCTCCCTCTCCTCCAGGCACATCCAGCAACAAGCCCTGTCCCCTGGGTGAGGGGGGGGGTGGTTAGAGTTTCTGCAGCACCGCCAAAGAGCTGCCCATTAAATACATTCAAACACACAGCAGAACGGGCACATTCTCCTCTGTATATTTCTGGAGGAATATCTACAACAATAACACACGTCCAGAGCTGCTCATGCAGTCAGACATCTGTTTTGAAACTGTATTTACATTGTTATTAATAGAACATACGTTTGTGTATTATACACATGTACATAATGTTCTGTGCCAAAATCTGAGACAGCCTTTTAGTTTATTTAAAAGGGACATGCTCTCGCTTTCCTTCTTAATGAAACATCGCTGACCTGCTTTGGTCAAAACCCCTTTAAGCCCCACACCAGCGTTCTCCCTCTGTCTTTCAGCCCCTGTTCCTTTAAATGATAATGAGCCGCTCGCTGTTCACCCTGACCCTGAGCGCACAGCAGTGACGAGCGAGGAGTAGAAGCTCTGGTTTTCAGCCGTTTTTGCTCTCAGTCTCTGTGCACCTTATGTCTGTTTCGTTGTGTTTATCCTTGTCTTTGGGCCCTCTCATAATCCCCGTAGGTCCAGCGCTGTGATTGGACAGACTCACACGAGGGGGTAGGGCAATTCTACAGTTGTGAACATGCACCAAGCAAGGTATTTTTTCAAATACTTAAAGGCTTCTTGGCTGGGAATGAAATCTATGAAGGATGCTCGTTGTCTTTACTTGGGTAAATATTTCTTTCAATGAGCCTTGAGTGAGAAATCAGAGTTCAGTACACTCTGTTAAAGCCATGAGACCCCCCCCCTCCACCCCATGGGTTAAAGCACTTTACACTGGTGCGAACGTTCACAGACACATGCTCAAACCCAGGATCCATTTGCCTCCGCGTGAGCAGAGCAGAGATTAATTCAGAGGCTTGATTCCTGTATTATTCTTGCTGCCAGGCCGAAAGATAACTCTGTGCTCTGGTTACCCTTCCCTCGTATCGTCGGACCTCCCGTGTCAGTCACGCAGGGACGGGAGATCTTTTGTCCACCAAATACATAAATATGGAGTGAATAAATATTGTAATTCGGGAACACGGATGCCCCGAGGCCAGGAGAACTCGCGTCTAACACTCTGCCTCTTTCTCTTTCGACAGCGGCGAGCTAAAAAGGAGACCACAAAGAGCATCACAAACGGCGGCTGATTGGTCAAAGGCTCGCCCGCTGATCTTTATTCAGGAGGCATGGCCGTTGCCCCGTCGTAGCTCATTATCCGCCGGCCGGTGATTTGCAGTAAATATTAAGGGCGGTGGTCTTTGCCTTGACCTTTCATGCTGTGGAGGAATGTGTCGGGGTTCCTCATTATGCCGGATTCTCCCCCGCGGCTGCGACTCTTCTCTGTATGTCTTAATTTTGTCAAATTTATGAGCAACCAGAATGATTTCTGATGTCATTTGAAAGCTTTTGAAGGGATTCTTTTGCCTCATCTGGGACCTAACGTAGACGGTCACGTGAGCCGGGGAATATCCGCGGGAGAAAGGACGCGGCTGGCCGCTAATTCACACCCGACTGTTTATTTCATCCCATTCAAAGTTGCGCTCGGTGACGTACGGCTTTTTTCAACCTTCTGCTATTGGAATATGAATGCGAAATGAAAAATTCTCCTTCCTATTTTGCCTCTCGCCCCCCACCCCCCCGTTCCTTATTTAAGGCCTTCTTGAAGTTCTTCCAAATTGGGTTTTAAATGCCAATTAGGAGGTTGAATGTAGTAAAATGAAAGCCAGCGCTACCAGAATGGCCTCACCTTCTGGCTGCCCGGGCTTCTGAGAGAGCGCGCTGAACCTTTGGCTCGGAGCGCCGCTTTGAGAGAAAATATCCTGCCTAATGAACACATTAATTAGAACCATAACTATTTATAAGATGATAATTAGAAACGAAGCGAGGTAAACTGGGCCCTTCCTGCAATTAATGGCGGATTAATTACGGGCGGTAATGAAGTGGAGTTTTGAAACGCATTAAGGTGAAGTACAGAGGCACGCGGCGGCTTTGTGATCACTGGCATAATTATTCGCTGGCCGTTTGAGCCCCCGCTCGCTTCGGCGCCGGCTAATCAGCATCATTGCGTCGTTATATATGCACTTAAAAAGACTCGCCACCGCAATGACTGTCTAATTATTTCTAATTGGCAGGCCCGAGCGAGGCTGCGCTTGGCGGGACTGCGGGGGCCCAGCCGCTCGCAGAGGAAAGAGACCCTGGGTCCGGCTCCATCCGGCCTCCCTACCCGCGAATCTGTTGCTTAGAAACGCGCCCCGCTGACCCTCGGAAAGGTCGTTTGCCTGAAGTAGTAACAGAGGCCTTGAGTTTTTTGTGTGTTTTTATTTCTCTCTCTTTTTTTAAACAAGCTTGTGGTTATTTTTTTGCTTTAATTAACAGCGATTGCCTCGCAGCGAGGAGCTAATCGTTCCAGACCAGCGTGATGCAACAAGACTGACTCATCCCCTGCCCGTCTCCGAGCAGCCGCAGACAGAGCATGCAGCCAGGGCTAAGCGCTCCATTTCTCTCACAGACCCCAGTGACTTCATTTCTTAAAGGCGACATGAAGAAATCGCTTATTTCTGGAACCCACCAACCCACACACTGTGAAACAAGGCCACCCGGCCAGTTTTCTGTGTGCTGCCTTAATCAGAAATCACGGCTGCAAATAAAATGAGCCGTTCTGAGTGTGCTCCGCTTCTGATTTCAAGAGCAGACACTTTAGAATTGCTCCGCCCCCTTGTCTGTGTCTGTCCAATCACAGCGCAGGACCCGCATTTATGTGAGAGCGCAAAGACGAGGTTAAACACAGCAAAAAAAAGACATACCAAGCGTGGCGAAATTAGAGCACTGGGTAAAAACAGAGAAGAAAGAGAACCGAGCAAAAATTCTGCTCCTCGCTCCTCACTGCTGTGCGCTCGGGGTCGGGGTGAACAACGAGTGGCTCATTAATATTTAAAGTAACATTTAAATTGTTAAAGCTGCTGTGTGAATCTCTGGCAATCTGGGGATTTGGAGACCTCTCTGGTGGAAATGTATAACTGCAGGCAACATGCAGAAGAATATTTTACAACGTGGGTTCAGACCTCATTACTGAATCTGACCTCTTCAAGTGCACTTCAGTTCTTCATTTGTAAAAGATACATAGTGCAGTTTCTGCAGTGCTGAGCCTGGAGTAGCGAAGACAGCATGTCTGTTCTCCTTATTACAGCTCAGTGGAGCATCACAATGATTTTGAAGCTATAATTTCAAGGTAAATATCCTACGTAGTGTTGCTTTAAAAAAACAAATAACAACATAAACACATACTGTACTGAGATTATAAAGGACAGCCCTAGCAAACCCACGTCTCTCTTTCGTTTGCACCATCCGAACGTGTTCCTCTAGAACTACGCTGGCGTCTCAGGAGCAGGACGTTGGCGGAGAGGTTTTCAGCGACGTGTTGGTGAAGTGTTTCAGGTGGAGCCGTATTCGGGGGCGTCTCTAGAGCCGTTTTCCTGTAGAAGTGCTGATGGGGGGGTTGTAAGTAGAACCATGTGTCGGGGCGCGTACGAGAGACACCATAGTCTCCCCAAACACCGCTGGAGCAAATTGTGGCCTAATCGAATCCAAGGCTGCACTTGTCTCTGGCCCTGATTCCTCTGACAGAACAAATATGGTTCCAGTTAGCAGCGCAATATTTGAGTTAAAGGAGAGAAACAGGGAGAGGGAGAGGGAGCGCTAATAAAATAGAAATCTGGATTATGTGCTTCTTGACTGAAATCATGACACCCCCCTGAAACTAATGAAACACTTCCCCCCCCTCTCGTCATATTGGAGTCTTTTTTTATTTCCTGTCTTCTGTCGAGCTCGTGGAGGAGCTTCTGACTGATTTTGGAGGAAGTTGGGAAATGTATGAGCTGCCAGCCACACACACACACACACACACACACACACACACACACACAAATACACACAGTGTGTGTGATAAGTGGAGCAAGAGAATGGAGCTAAACTGCCGGATCAGCACATTCCAGCTAACATCACTCTTCTGACCGTGTGATGAACACCTCCGCTGTTGGGGTCTCTCCTCTGAGAACGCGGCTGTTTGTTCGTCTTCGAGCTCCGTCTTAAACAAAGGGACATATCCAGGTTTCCTTCCAGTTTGGAAATTTCACCTGAAAATAGTCAAAATGTGTATCTTTTGATGGAAAAATAGAAATAAACTTTTGAAAAGAGTAGAAGATGACCCTAAACCCAGCTCCATGATCGGCACCAAAATGAACCTGAGTGTCCATTTAAAGGGAATGTCTATGGTTGTGGGGAGACACAGCTCTGAGCTCTGCGGCTTTTAAGGTGGAACGGTATGTTTGAGGGAAAATAACGACTGTTGTTTGTACATGGCCGAAGTTTAACTTGTAAGTTATTCACGGTTTGAATTACCACAGAAACTCATATGTAACTCGAGCTGTTTAGTTTTGTAGCACTTTCAGTAATGCAGTTAGCCCTCTCCCAAGTTGGGAGACATTTCCACCTTAAATCTGAAACAGGAAAAACAAATCAATTTTAACCTCAGCAGGAATAGAGCAGTCTTCATTTCGGTTTGTGTTTTACAATGTTTGAGTTCTGTCTATTCTCTGAAACAACTCCAGATGCCTCTGCCATGAAAAGAGAGAGGGAGAGCCTAGCACACTGGACCGCGCCAGTTTGTTTTTGTCCATTAATTTACAGACACTGGGGCTTCGTAAACACATTAAAGACTAAGCACCAGCTATATGAAAGTGTCAAACAAATAAATACAGTGGAATTTGAGTTCTGGCGCTTTTCCAAAAATATGGGCATGTAAGGACACCAACGAAAGGTGTTCAAGAGCCTCTGTAACATGGAGGTAAACAGGGTAAGGACACTCACTTCGCCTGTTTTAGTCTGTGTTAGTTAACGTTAGCTTGACTCGCTAAACTCGGTGTCTCAGATTATACTCCGCTACGTAGCTGCATTACGGAGGTTTATAGTGTCGGATGAATTCGAGTTCGACTTCGATCACATTTACAAGAATAACGGTACCTCTAAATTTGAGTTTAGTTTATTACTAGGCTACTGTCATGAATAATGTTGGTTATTTAGATAGATACTGTCATAACAGTCAGTCATAACGGTGTTTTACCGCGGCGTTGTTCAGCTGTTGTCCACCAGTGACGTCACGGTTGCGTTCAAGAATTTCCCTAGCGAGCTCGGGTTTTTCCGTCAATTTAATAAAATCAGTTTTAAAGCAAATTAAGCTGCTATTTTCATTTTTTTCATACTTATATATGTCAGTAACTACAATAATGTGCAATATTCATGGAGGTCCATTAAGTGGTGCTTAGCCTTTAAACCAAAGTTTTTATTTTATTTTATTACTATTATAATAGTAAACTATGCTTTTTAAGGTGGAATGGAAAATTGAAAAAAATGCTCAGTACAGCCTTCGGTGCTGTTGCTGGCTATGGTCTGTGTGTCTCACCTACATTTGTAGAGTTTAATTCACTTTTACCGCACTGCCCTGAAATCAAGAGGGTGTGGGGGGTGTCGTACGCTCCTCCAGAAGTTACACAGTGCAGTTTCTGCAGTGCTGAGCCCGGAGTAGCAATGACAGAAGCTCTATTCTCCCTGTTACAGCTCAGCGGAACATCACAATGATTTTGAAGCTGTGATTTTAAGGTAAAAATAATCACCTAGTGTTGCTTTAAATGCAGAGTCTGAAGTGTCTTCACTTCAGATCTGATGTGAACAGTGTGTAAACAGTGATCAGTGGTTGTGCAGCTGCTGTGTAAATGCATGTTCCTTGTTCATGTTTATTAGGAAGTGTAGGCACATGTCAGTTGAACAAACATGGCTACTCACCCTGATGAGAATGGAGAGCCCTGACAGTGAAATGCTTTGAGAAGGCCAAGCCCTGGTAGCTTTATGGATACGAGACTGCTTTGGGAAGTTGTCTTTATGAGCGCCTGAGAAGTCTTGAACTTGAAAAGCACTTCATCGTAAGTGGCCTGCCGTAAAACAAGGGCCGTTCACATGAAGGAGTCTTGTAGCAGTAACTGCAGCTCCTGTGTGGTCCCAGCCCTTTATTAGCAGAGTGAGGAAAGGCAAGATATCGTGTCCCCGTGTGGAAATGGCGACAATTTTAAGTTGTGGGGGTTGATTTTAATGAATATAGTAGAATTATGCAACAAACTGTGTATTTTTCTGAAGATGCTAATGTATCATAGATGTTTAGAAATGTGAGTTGTCAGTTTAGGAGGCGGGGATTCAGGAAATCAAGACTATTTTCTTCATTTTTGTCAAATTAATGCCAATAATTGTGTTGTGAATCTCACTGAATGCGTTCAGTTGAGTGTGTGAGACTATGTGAGACGGATGTTAAGGGTCAGACACCTCTGATTTACACTGATTGTGTGTGAGCCACAGTATTGGATACATATGTCACAGAAAAGGGAAAAACCGCCATTTATTAGTGTGTATCTGTGGATCTCGGTCTCTCCTTGTTGTTTGGAAGCGGAGACTTGACGCCGATGATGTATGGAAAGGTTTAAGAGAATTGCTCGTGTGTTTTAAAGTGAAACTGCTGCTTGTTTGGCTGTCAGCGCTGCTCTGGAGCCTGATGGCATTCCACCATTAAGAGCTATCATCCTTCCAGCTCTGATTGATCCTCCCTGGGCTAAAATTTGATATCTGCATGTCTCTCCCAGGTCTTCCCTCAACATGGACGCCGGTGACGGGCCGCAGCAGATGTTTCGGCTGATGTGAGTCGCTTTCTCCACTGGGTTCCTCATGCATTTCCAACCCAATAAAAGCCAAAATAAGGAGCGCTGACTTCATTTCCGTTCATCTGCGGTGGCGAACAGCGAGCGTTTTTACGAGGGTGATATTTCAGATGCACTCACATGCTTAATTAAGTGTAGTTTTGCCTTTGGTGGTGGAATGCGCGTCTGCTTTGTGTCACGGCTTCTCCGCCGTCCCCTTTTTCGGGTTTTACAGTCGGGCCATGTACTGCTTTGCCTCAACGTTTATGATTTTCCTTATACCAGAGTTGTGAGGTACCTAAATCACTCGGCCCGGCCACGGCATCAGCGTCCACGTTTAAACAATAAAGCGCTGTTAGGAGCAGACCCTCAGATCTGCTGTCACTTCATAAATACTGGAATATAAAGAGGAACAGAAAGCCCATCATCCCTGCCCCGAGAGCACACCTGCTAATTAGAAACACGTTTCCCGCCACGCTGTTTAGTAACGTTTCGCCTCTGGAAAAGAAAATAGTGCAGTTGAGCTTATTTTTTAAAGGTAGAGCTACGGGTTTTTCTGCGGCCGGAGGAAAAAAAAGCGCAGAAGACGAGGCCCGATTTTCCGGGTGGGGAGAAGCTGTCGGTCAAAGCGATGGCCTGTGTCGACAGTGGTGAGTTAGCACCTTATTGGCACTCTGGCCTTTCACCCTTTATTGACCCTTTGTTTGGGTTCTCGGGTGCCCTCCGTGGCACTAATAGGGGTGTAATATGGCCCATGTGGCCAGGCTCTTCAGACTGAGTTTAGGATTGCGCTGTCGCTGTCGAGTGACGGTGGTCACATGTTCCCGCCCGGCTCTCAGAGAGGAAGGGTTCCCACACGTCCTGGAAGACCTGGGGGTTTATAGACCACATGCTCAGTCATGGGAAAACCTGGAAAAAGAGGCGATCAAATGCACGGTTAGAGCTCGGACGCTGACAGAATAACAACACGGCAACTTTCCAACTGGATGTAAGAGTTTAAACGAAATGGAGTGGTTTGAAAGAGGATTGTTAGATGTCGTTTGGGGGGTGGGGCCAATAATCTCAATATAATTTTTAAAACAAAAATCCATATTGTGTTAATAGTGATGAGTGTTTGTTCCAAAATGTGGAGCGACTTCAGATGCGAATCAGATATAAGACGTAAAAACGGCAGAAGCACCTGGTTGAATACGAGGAAGAGTTGTATTGAGTGTTGGGTATTAGTTTTTATCTAATTATATGTTTGCTGTTTATATGCTTTATTTGTTTCATACAAAATTGTAATCATGGTACGATACTGTTTTAAAAAATAATGAAATATTTATTTAGGTTTCTACAGAGTGTTTAAAGCTGTGGAATTTGCTGCAATTCTAAAAAAAAATAATTTTTAGTAAATGTTTAATAATATCGCCAAGAATATCGTTATCACAAGAGTACCCTGAAATATTGTGATGTTATTTTCGAGCCATATTGCCCACCCCTAATCAGCGGTTGTGTAGATTTAATATTGAGGATGTGAGCAGTTGTGTCATTGTAATCATTGTAAAGCCGTCATGGAAAAATCCTGGAAAGTGATTTGAAGAGAGCGGGAGCGTCGACCCTCACAGAACTTTCGCAACATATGGGTTCCTTTAGATCTGAGGCGGCTTTGAAGGCCTTTGAACTCCCGACCTTTTGCGAATGCGTGTGGGCCGAGCTCAAGCCCACCCCCCCGCTCACTCTCGGCCTGACCGCTCATTTAAAGAAAATCCCAGAAATTTAGATTTTAATCATGCTGTGTTTTTATTCCCTCTTCCCAGCGTGCCGCTGAGGGGTGGGGGGGAACGACGAGACGACACAAGAGCGGAGCTGCAGTGGTAATTATAATAGCCATCATTTTACTTTACCACACTTTCAATTTGTTGCAGCTCTGGCTTTTTTTTTCTGCGTCTCGGGAGCGAAACAGCTTGGGAAATGTTTTCAACAGCTATCGTAATTAGAGGAATCTCATAAATTAAACTTGTGTGGCTGTGCTGCGTTTGAAGAGCACTCGAAAGTGAGCCGCGCTGGATGGTGAGCGTATTTGCGTGCCGTGGAAGGGACGGTGGCTGGGGGGGGAACAGCTGTTTAGCGCGAGCTTTTTTGGCAGCGGGAAATCCACACGGCTCATTCAAGGTGCTCTCGAAACAGGCTGAAATAAAAATAGATGATGCTGCTTTTAACTTAATTGTGGAGCGGCCGCTCTGCGAGCGCACGTCTGTCTGTCTGCGTTCACTGGTGTGGTTTTAAGAGCTGCTCAGCGGGGGGACGCTCTTTAAGAAGGATGGCTGTATTGATTTTTTTCTTTTACTGCTGGATTTTTAAAGGTTTTTATTCCTGATTTTCAAATGAATTCCAGAATGATGATGATTAGCTGGTATGTATATCATCTCCTCTCTCTCTCTCTCTCTCTCTCTCTCTCCCCCCTCTCTCTCTCTCTCTCTCTCTCTCCCCCCTCTCTCTCTCTCTCTCTCTCTCCCCTCTCTCGCTCTCTCTCTCTCTCTCTGTTTGCATTGTTGCATTGTGTCATTATGTAGATGCAGAGTGTCTCAGTATCAGTGAGAAACCAGAAGCTGGAAATTTACAGTATGAAAAATGCAAAGGCTTCCAGGAACAAAGGAGAACTCAGCTGTATTTGCACTTCTTGCATCTTTAACTGAGCCACATAAAGGTTTTTGTATTGATTTAACAATTATTATTAGAATTTCTGAAGATCTGAGACTTCTAAATAACCCACAAGGACCAGCAAAATCCAAATAGCACTCCACAAACCAAACAGATAGTGTATGAAAATATATGAAATGCTAATAGAGACCGGGGCCTTTGCTGCTCCAAAACACACACACATACCTTTCAGCATTAAAGATGAGCCTGATCCCACCATGCGTGGAGTGGAGTGGTGTAAAACTCCCCCAGAGCTGGGCTGTGATGCAGGGAATCTTCTTTGGAGCGACCGATGGAGCTCCAACCCGTAAAATGGGGATGAGTTGGAGTGGTGTTTGTGATCCAGAACTAATCCTGCAACCTCAGCACCGGACCTCACTGAAGTTCTCCTGACTGAATGCCATCAAATCCCCACAGAAATGCTTCGACATCTAGACTAAAGCCTTTCCAGAAGTGTCAAAGTTTCTATAACAGCAAAGCGAGCAAACACTTTTTAATACGCATTGTTTCAGAAGAAGCAAAGGATGGACGATGGATGGAATTATTTTGAGATGGATTCATGGCGTCCTGGACCTGAGTTGGGAATGTGTGGGTTATTTGTGTTAGTGCTGGGTTGGTGGAGGTGCCCAGTGCGAAGGCGAAGATGTGCAGAAGTCCACTTAAAAGAATAGTTTGTAAAGGGCTCTCACAATAATTACATCATCGATTTATCGTGCGATATATGAACATTTCCGTAAAAATGTTTCCGACCTCAGTATCGCCAGCTGTGATTGTGTGTTTGTTTACATGAGAATGAACCCGGGACCAGGTGAGCTGAAACCTTGCCTGCACCTGTACGTCCTGGAGGCTGAGGAGGGGAGTCTGTGCCAAGCTGATGAATGTGACAGGCCGGCGAGCCGGAGGACTGCGCCTGTGCTAGCGCTCGTGCTATCGTTGGCCTGCCATTAATGTCCAATTTCCAGTCGACTGAAAAAAGCTTGTTTAGCAGGAAAATAATACGGGCAGATAACAGTGCTACACCATCCAGACTCACCCAGGCCCACATAATTACCCAAATAGGCCGTGTGTGGTGGGGAATCATATCCGTGTCCAGGCGGGGGGCTCCTGCGATAAGCTCCCGCCACACTCCCACACACTGGTAATTACTTTATTGATAATTCATGGGGAAAATTGCCCCAGCCAATCGCCACGGCTGGATTTAATGGATTGTTTCGGGGGGAGGGACGGGAAGTTGTGGGGGAGAACAGTGAGGTCCCCTTTTCAAAAAGAAATGAGAATATGTTTGGGCCATAGGGGAAGGCCTTTCCCTCCAGAGATAATCACTGAAAGTGAATGTGAAATGGCCCACACTTGGCTTGGGATTGGAATACGTCTGTCTCTCTGTGTGTGTGTGTGTGTGTGTGTGTGTGTGTGTGTGTGTGTGTGTTAGTGGGTGTTTATCTGTAACTCCTACATTAACACATTTACCCCTAGCCTTAAATTAGCTAATAATTCTCCAAGGGGAAGGCCTTGGTAATGAAATTGACATTTAGCAGCTTCGCCACAGTCTATTAACTACAATAAATTTAATTTGCAACAGGCCTAGAAGTGTACTGGGGTGAGAGAGAGAGAGAGAGAGAGCACAAGCAAAGGAGAGCGAGAAAAAGAGAAAGTGGCGAAAACCGCCCCCAACAGATTTGGTGTTTATTACATCTGCCGGCCACAAGTACAGTTGCTAAAATAAGGCCATGGCCACTCTCTCATTCCCACACACAGGGAACAATAACCGTAACCTTCTCCCCGCCCCTGAAACGAGGGGAAAGCAGGGGAAATAAGGGATGTAATCTTTACAACTGCACTTTTTTTAGGCGTAATTCTTGCCCATGCTTCTGCATTAAGAGGTCAAATGTTCTCGTTTAGGCGCGTGAGTGTGTGCCACGCTTTGACACGGGTGTTAAACACACAGAGATTATTCTTAAAGGGGAAATGCATTGCACACTTCAGTTGTTCAGCTGTAAACAAGGTGACTCCGAATCTGATGTGAACTTGTAGAGAAATGTATTGATTAGAATTCATGGGCAACGTTGGCTACAACCGACAATGAGGGGGGGGGGTCATTTGGGGGTCCTCTAAATGTTCAAGTCAGCTCACTTTCATTAGGGAACGTTGGCATTTTGTACACCGTCCAATCTTCGTGACACAAGGAGTGAACAGTGTTCGTAACGCTCCGCTCAAAGTGAATATGATTTTGCAGCTGTTCATCCACACAGTGTTCGCTGGACTCTCTCGTCTCTCTTATTTAAAGGTATATATGCTACATAGTGTTACATTAATGACAGCTTCAGGATCATCGTGATGCTCCACTGAGCTGTAATAGGGAGAAGAGCCTCTGTCTTAGCTTCTCTGAGCTCAGCACTGCAGAAACCGCACTATGTAACTTCTGGATAAGGAAAGGAAACCACCCCCAGTGATTTCAGTACAGTGCTGTAATGTTGAATTACACTCTGCAACTGTAGGGGGAGCCCAGGAGCAAAAAAATAAATCTGGAGTTGACTGTAAAAGAGTTGACTCAGGGTCGACTCTCTTTACACTTAAAAAAGAATGGTTCTGCAAGGGTCCTTTCGTAAAGAAAATGGTTCTATAAAGAGCCCTGAACACTTAAAGAACCTAAAAGGGTTAAAGGGTTCTTTCGCATCATGAAGGGGTTCTTCAGATTGAGAATGTCCTATGGATTGTTCCGTATAGAACCATTTAAAAAGGGGACATTTAGCTTTTTTAACAGAGTTAGACCAATCAGACGAGGCCGGACACGGTGCTGTGGACATGACCACACCCATGACACCCAGTGACCTTCTGGGGGTCTGTTTCCAGTGCTCAGAATTAATCTAGATCTTTGGATTTATGATCCACCGCAATTTAAGTTGAAATATCAGTCAGAAGCATCACAACGAGGAACTCTGCCCAAATCGTTCGGCTCTGATTTGGCGTACTGCATCCAAACCAAATGGGCCAAGTGTGAACACACCCCAGACTTTCCAGAATAATCCCTAAGGGCAGCTCCTGAGGGGTTGGGTATCCTCCCTGCTTTAGGAGACCGTAACAGAGACAGTGTGGGAGCGATTTCAGTACAGACCGGTGTTAATAGGAAGGCGTCTTCCACTCACGTCAATTCCGAGTTCTGTCTTCAGATACAAGCCATATGTTCCAGCTATGATCAGCGCCTCTGCGGTGGGATTAAAAAAAAAAAGCACCAGGAATGTACGACTGACAAAACGAGGCATTAATATGCATGAAAAAAGTCTAATATGGAAATGAGCACTTAAAGTAGAAGTAATGAGCATATGACTGTTTAAACATCAATCACAGGCTGTGAGTGATGGCTCAGTGTGTGTGAGAGACAGGATGGGCTCCACGTGGTGCTCCTCACTCTCACTTCAACATCACTTTATTATAGTCGTGAGAGTTTTTAGTGTTTTATTGTCATTAATTTGCCGGTTATTCAGGTTGATCTAGAGATTTTAATGCTGACAGTTCAGATGGACTTCAGTGTGTGATAATCAAGAAAATGTAGTTATTTATGTAGCACTTTTTATACCACAGTTATTGATTATTCATTCATTCATTATCTGGATGATGATTAACTGGATAGCGCGGGACTACCTGGAATCATTGGGCGCGAGGCGGGAATACACCCTGGAGGGGGCGCCAGTCCTTCACAGGGCAACACAGACTCACACACACATTCACTCACACCTACGGACACTTTTGAGTCGCCAATCCACCTACCAACGTGTGTTTTTGGACGGTGGGAGGAAACCGGAGCACCCAGAGGAAACCCACGCAGGCACAGGGAGAACACACCACACTCTTCACAGACAGTCACCCAGAGGAAACCCACGCAGACACAGAGAGAACACACCACACTCCTCACAGACAGTCACCCAGAGGAAACCCACGCAGACACAGAGAGAACACACCACACTCCTCACAGACAGTCACCCGGAGGAAACCCACGCAGACACAGAGAGAACACACCACACTCCTCACAGACAGTCACCCGGAGGAAACCCACGCGGACACAGTGAGAACACACCACACTCCTCACAGACAGTCACCCGGAGGAAACCCACGCAGACACAGAGACAACACACCACACTTCTCACAGACAGTCACCCGGAGGAAACCCATGCAGACACAGAGAGAACACACCACACTCCTCACAGACAGTCACCCGGAGGAAACCCACGCGGACACAGTGAGAACACACCACACTCCTCACAGACAGTCACCAGGAGGAAACCCACGCAGACACACTGAGAAAACACTACACTCCTCACAGACAGTCACCCGGAGGAAACCCACACAGACACAGAGAGAACACACCACACTCCTCACAGACAGTCACCCAGAGCGGGAATCGAACCCACAACCTACAGGACCCTGGAGCTGTGTAACTGCGACACTAACCTGCTGCGCCACCGTGCCGCCCCATTTATTGTTTATGAAAATAAGAAATTAGAAAGAAGACAGATACAGGAGAATATACATAAAAACAACAATATTGATAAAAGAAATAGACATATACATGATTAAATCATTTATTTAATATATTGTCAAAAAATAAAATGTATCAAATCGTCATAATTTTTAAAATGGTATAAAACAATCAACATTGTGATAAATATATTTTGACTTGTTTACGTTATGACTGAGTACAGCAACTATTCTGTGTTTGTTTTGTTAATTACTGTGACGTTTTAAGGTTACTTTTGTATATTTGTTTACGTTTGCTGTTTATATGCAACACGCGATGCTCTCCAGTTCAGAATCGTCGTAAGCTACAGTTTACAAAATAAGCAAATGTTTACAGATTTGTTTGTTACATTTGTAGTAAAATAAAACTTTTTAATAAATACAGTGGAACCTCTACCTACGAACTTGATCCGTTCCGTGACCCGGTTCGTAAGTGGAAAAGTTCGTTTCTCTGGTCAATTTTCACCATTTAAAATAATGGAAAAGCAATTAATGCGTTCCAGGCCCCACCCCGAAAGTGTTTTTCTGTTACTCTCAAATTAGTAACAAAATACATGTAGCGTTACTAAAAATAAAAGAGAAATACAGTGGGAACAGAAATAAAAAAGAAATAATAAAGTTGTAAGTGGTTACACATCGTTACCTTGAAGACGTGACGACTGGCTGGAGGAGTAACACAGGCACTGGCTGTATGGCGGGAGGTGGGGGGTGGGGGGAATAACGGAGAGTAGGCGGTGAATGTGGGGAGACGAAGCGTAGATACGGCTTAACTTAGCACGAATTTCGATGTCTGCTGTTTACACTAATGCTAAATTGCTAAAGCTACAATGTGCTAATCTTAAAAGCTCACTCAAGTCTGGGGGCGCTGGGAGACTCGCCTGTTGGGGTCAGTGGACATTTCCTCGGAGGATGCTCGGGTTTGTTTCTAGAGTCGTGGTTCGTTGGTGGAGGCATAAAATATTCAAATGCCCGGTTCGTATCTTGGAAAGTTCGTTAGTAGAGGTTCCACTGTATAACCATGTAACACTATAGATATGTATTTAATATATTTAATTTACTGTAATATTAGTATAACATTGGTTTTGTTTCAATAGTGAGTTCTTGATTAATAAAATAATAATAATAAAAAATAATAAAAGTGTTTTTCAGCGTTTGTTCGTA
Organism: Hoplias malabaricus; assembly: GCF_029633855.1. Taxonomy (NCBI): domain Eukaryota; kingdom Metazoa; phylum Chordata; class Actinopteri; order Characiformes; family Erythrinidae; genus Hoplias; species Hoplias malabaricus. Next base: position 7,443,072 of record NC_089818.1, read on the forward strand.
TCGGCAAGAATATCGTTATCACCAAAATACCCTGAAATATTGTGATACGATTTTAGGCCCATATCACCCACCCCTAACACAAATGTGCTGTAAAGTTTAGCCACATTGTTTTGTTTTTTTTGACTGTTTGTCAATAGAGCAAACATTGAAAAGAGTGCTTTAAGAAATGGGTATGTATATGTATATATGTGTACACACACACACACACACACACATATATATATAATGTGTGTGTGAGAGTGAGACAAAAAGAGAATGGTTGAGAGGTCAGCAGCCCTGATAAGTGGCCCAGTAAATCTCCCAGCATCCTCTGTCCTGTCTGTAGGGATCAATACGGTGTGTGTAGAGTCATCCCAACCCCTCCCTAATTGACCAGTATCTACAGCCCGTCTGTCTTTCTCCTCTTCTGCTCTTGTCTTCTGCTCTTCTTCAGGTATATTTTATCCCCCCTGTGAAAGGCAGCCTCAGAGGCGCCACATGATCCATAAGCTCTGATTGTGCACCTAAAAGGAGTTGTAAAGTGTGCTGCGTTCTCTGATAAAGGGGTAAAGTACATGTGTTTGTACCATTTCACAACTTATTATTTAAACAGAAAATAGATTTGAGACCAAGAAAATGAGTCAAGAGAGTTCTAAAAACCGGTTTACAGCATCAGGACGAGGTTAGGCCTGAGAGTAAAATAGAAGAGAAAATGAGGTGGAGAAGTCTGATAAAACAGTGCTGTGACTGACTCTAACTCCTTCTGTTTCGGTCTGTTACTCCTGCCCCTCTTGACCAAACTGATCATCAGGTGTGTGTGTGTTTGTGTGTGTGCGCGCAGGTCGCGTTCTCGTCACCGCAGATCTCGCAGTCGCAGCAGCGGAAGATCGAGCAGGAGACGGAGTCGCAGCCGAGACCGAGGCCAACGCAAGGCCCGGGAGAAAGGACGGGACAGAGGACGCGAGAAAGACAACGTGACAAAGACCAAGGACAGCGAGAAACAACGGTAAGCATCTTCTCTCTCTCCGAAACAGGTACAAACACCTGAGGTGACGACGGGAGACAGTGGAAAAACAATGGGAGACAATTAAAGACAATGTGAGACTGTGAGGGCTTCTACTGCTACTTCATCTTTTTTTGTTCTGTTTGTGATTCTTGTTCTTCTTCTTCTTCTTTTACCCCTTTGTCTTCAGTTTGATTTTCTGTGATAAATCTAGAGCAGAAATGTCTGTTAAAAATACACTGAGATTGAAATTTCAAGGACGTATTAACGAAGTTGTGGAATATAATCACAACACACCAGGCCTTATTTTTCAGATCCTTACGCTTGAGAATTTAATTTTACTCCAAAAATGTGCACATGATGCATTTTACACCCAGCAACACGCTCCTCCTCCAGCTCCCTCTCTCATTACCCCACTCACGCAACTCTATCCTCCGTGCTGTTGAAATCCTGCAGGGGGTTGGGACAGTGTCTGTATAGTCGTCCTCATCCATCTAGCTCCAGTTTTGCTTTCCGAACCCGATGTCTTGACAGTTCCCCCTGGTCTACTATTGCATTTCCCCCCTCTCCCTCCCTCAGATGCTCCATGTGGAGCTGCCTTTACTCGCTCAGGCCTGATCTCCTCTGTCTCGGGTGTAATATATCTCTGAGCAAGAGCTAAACTGCTTTCCACCTGCTTTCTCATTTTAGCTCTTCTGTTTCTCCCCCGCCCCAGAGCAGCACGGCCTAACGTGATTGGGGGGCTGCGTGATGCGGCGACAGGGACGCGGCCGTCGGTCATTTTCAGAGGCTTGTCACCGTGCTTTGGGAAGACGTTTGGAGGGTGTAACCAAAACATTCAGAGGAACAAGAAACATCTTAATCTGTTTAGAACCCGCTGAGTAAAAATAGTTGTGAACCGTGTTTTTCTGAAAATTTTACTTTCAAATGGTCGGTGTGTTTTGACGCTAAAAATACTACGTGTGTCTCATTAATTTCTCTTCTTATTTATTCGATATTAATCAGCTTTACTGCTGTAAAATCCTATACCCCTCTGCAAAGGTTTTACACAAGATTTTACACAAGATTTTACACATTTCTATCAGGATTTGATTGCATTCTGCCATTTAAATATTCAGTGAGGTTACGAACTGTGATGGAAGATTAGTTCTGGATCCCAAAAGCCTCTCCAGCTCATTCTCCAAAGGCCATGGATAGAGCTCCAACACTCCAGAGAGTGTAGCTCTGCTTCTCCACAGTCCACAAGTGTGATGTGCTGTTGGGGGGGACCAGGTCCTTCCGGCCTAAGCGTGGGACTTGGATGAAGTGGCTGCCTGTCTCCAAATACTGAATGCAGGCTCGTGTCTGATATCTGATGTCTGAGATGTTATTAGGTGTACAGATGTAGTTTGAAAATGGCGAGTGAGGGGAATTTATTCGTTGCTGCAAAAGCATGGGGTGAATTTGTTCTGTTCTTGGGGATAATTCATTCATTTACTCATTGTTTGTAACCGCTTACCCAGTTCTGGGTCGTGGTGGGTCCGAAGCCTACCCGGAATCACTGGGCGCAAGGCGGAAACACGCCCTGGAGGGGGCGCCAGTCCTTCACAGAGCGACACACACTCACTCATACACTCACACCTATGGACATTTTTGAGTAGCCCATCCACCTCACGACTGTGGCACCGTGAAACCTGAAGAGCCCACAAGCGATTCACAAACACACACAAAGCATACCAGCGCTCCTATAGGTTGTCCCCTTCAAACAACACCAAATGTGAGTCTTCTTTGTCAGTCCACTCTTTACTTTGTGTAAAGAAAACACAACATTTCAAAATAAAGTACAACAAATAATAATAAAAATAACCCTTTAAATATGTTCCCTGTGGATCTGTGCTATGGCCGTCTAGCTTGGACTCTCAGCTTTAACGACACGTCAGTCAAGTCTGTAGACCAATCAGGGGCGATGCTCGACCAAGGAGGCGGGGAAGCAACCCTGCCCAGACGTGCGCCGCGAGAGACGACGCAGACCGTTTCATATGGCAACAACAATCAAAACAATACGTTTTCAGAGATTAGATTTCTTTCACTGATTGCCCTTTCCCTACTGAGGCCGTTTAAACACAGGAGGGGGAGTAAGGGAGGCGGCCAATTGGGGAAAACTCCCTCCTTCCGACATGTCTGGCCTTAAAGGGGAAGTGTACCGGTTAGGAAAAAGAAACAAATATCAGAATATTTTTTCTGTTCGGTGAGGGTAAAGAGCCATTTGGAGAGGTGCATGAGATCAGTCAAAGAAGGTAAAACATTGGCATTAAGCTTAGATAATAATTTTTTTATTGTTTCTGCAGTAAAATTAATCCTTTTCCTTGTGGAGAGGTTGGGGTCTTTGAAGATTCCAGATTAAATTTAGAAAAGTGCCTTAAATGTTTTGTTGTTTTGAGCGTATTTTGATATTCAAATAAAGATTCATTTCAATGTCTTTAAATATTCTGAAGGCTCATCAGTGTCACGCCCTCGTCTCGTCACCTCTGTTTTCCCCGGTCATGTGCTCTTTTTAGCACATGGCTATGTTTTGTTTATGTCCTTGTCTCCGCCCTTGTCCCGCCTTTGTTCCGCCTCCTCGTCCGTGTCATGTGTTAACCCGTCCTCCTCGTTTTCTGTCCAGGTGTGTCTCGTTTATGTCTTGTATTTAAGTTCCCTTGTCTCACGTCCTGTTTGTCGTACATTTCTCCTTTCACATTTCTCATTTCTTCGTTCTCAAGTCGGTCTCGTTATCTGTCTGTTTCCGAAGCTTCCCCAGTCATCGTTTCATTTCCTTTGTCGTCGTTTCGTTTTGTTGTCTGTCTGTCCCGTTTGCACTGTGTATTTCCTAGTGTCTAGTTTAGCCTGT